>NC_091356.1:227535-498222 GCF_038502225.1 Cherax quadricarinatus | reverse complement strand
AACAACAACTGTTAAGAAAATAGAAGACCCAGATGGGTGTGTGAATATGTATGCATGAACATGAATGTATAGTGTGACCTAAGTGTAAGTAGAAGTAGCAAGGTATTCCTGGAATCCCGCATGTTTATGAGATAGAGAAAAGACACCAGCAATCCTACCATCATGTAAAACAATTACAGGTTTCTGTTAAATAACAAAAAAAGGCACAGTACCGTGACTGGAACGATACACAAATAACCCGCACATAGAAGAGAGGAGCTTACGATGACATTTCGGTCCGACTTGGACCATTTACAAAGTCACATTAACCTCTCTTCCCTATTTCTGTGGCCTTCCCAAAACTCACAAACCTGATATTCCTCTTCGTCCTATCATATCCTCTAGAGGTTCTGTCCTTATTCTCTTGCTTCTTGGTTGGCCAAAACCCTCACTCCCTTTCTTGGTACTTTTTCTCCTGCCCACCTCCGTCACTCTCAAGCCTTCATTGAACTTGTTCGCTCTCTCCCAATCTGTAAGATGCTTAGTCTTGACGTTGAGTCCCTCTTCACCAATGTCCCTCTTGATGATGTCCTTGATTTCCTTAGAGAGAAGACCCTTGAAGGGTTTCTACATCTCCCTATACCTATTGAAGTCTTTCTTGATCTTATCTGCCTCTGTGTGGACTCTAATTCCTTTTCCTTCCAAGGGAAATATTATTCTCAAACCTTTGGTGTCGCTATGGGCTCTCCTCTCTCTCCTGTCCTTGCTAATCTTTACATGGAATACTTAGAGACTTCTCCTTCCTACCATCGATGTGCAACCTTCACTCTGGCTCCTCTATGTTGATGACATCTTTGCTCCGTGGCCTCGTGACTCCAGTCTCTTCCAACCTTTTCTTGAAGCTCTTAATAATCTTGCCCCTTTCATTAAGTTTAAAGCTGAATGGGAATCGAACTCCTTGCTTCCTTTCCTTGATGTCCATGTCCACCGCTCAGATACAGGTTTTTCCTTTTCCGTTTACCGAAAACCTATGCACAGTGGCATGTACATTCACTACTTTTCCTATCATGCTTCCTCTGTCAAGAAAAGTGTTCTTATCTCCCTCTTTCTCCATGCCCTCCGCATCTGTAATCCTCAGTTCCTTCCAGCAGAAATTTCCACTCTTCATAATTCGTTTTCCCGTCTTGGCTACCCTTCCCATTTCATAGACTCTGCCTTCTCACGAGCTAAACATAATTTCTTCTCTCCCAAACTCTCTACTCCTGGGAACTCTTCTGTCCTCTGCCTTCCCTACATTTCCGGTCTTTCTAATCTCAACAATTCTCTCCGTCCCCTAGACATCAAGCTTACTTTCGGCCAGACTAACACTCTTCGCACTAATCTTGTTCATACCTCTCCTCCCTCTACAGATGTTCCTGGTGTCTACTCTATTTCTTGCTCCTCCTGTCCTCTTCAATACTTCGGAGAAACTGGTCGATCTCTTTCTGACAGACTTAGGGAGCACAAAAATAGTGTTAGGCTTGCTGACACTAATATTGCTCTTTTCTGTCACGTCAGAGATCACAGCCATCCTATAGACTGGTCTTCTGCTAAAACTGTCTTCCAACTTTAACAGTCGCCGTCTTGTTGAATCCTCTCTAATACACAACTTTCCTTGTATGAATCTTAGCCCTGGCTTCGTCTCTGTAGATGCCTTCCTCTCCCACTACATTGTAAAATGCTCCAAACTTCAGAACACCCATGACTTAACCTGATTCCTCATTTTTTTTTTCTTCTTCTTCTTCTCCCTCTTCCCCTTTCCTCTTTCCTTTTTTTGTCTTTTTTGTCTTTCTTCTGTTGCGTGTTTCTGTTCCTTCATTATTTATTTCATCACTTCCCCTTCCCCCCTCCTCTGTGCACTTGCTCTCCCTCTGTGGGCACCTAGCTCCCTTGCAGTGCTCCCCTTTCTTTATATTTGACTGGCTCCTCCTCCTTAGTTCCCCACTACTACTACTACTACTGCTGCTGCCGCCGCCGCCGCCGCCGCCTCCGCCTCCGCCTCCGCCTCCGCCTCCGCCTCCTCCTCCTCCTCCTCCTCCTCCTCCTCCTCCTCCTCCTCCTCCTCCTCCTCCTCCTCCTCCTCCTCCTCCTCCTCCTCCTGCCTATATATAGCCATCCTGCTCCACTTCTGGTTAGTGTGGCTTTGTAAATGGTCCAAGTCGGACCGAAATGTCGTCGTAAGCTCCTCTCTTCTATGTGCAGGTTATTTGTGTACAGGTTTGTTTTACACACACTTGACAGGATGGTAGTACCTCCCTGGGTGGTTGTATATATTAGATATAAAATATAAAATGTATAATTATACAGTATTCAAGAAATTTAAATAAGTTGAAGAAAATGAAGTCGGAAAGAAAGTGATTGAATTAGAGTGGTAGTGGGGAAATAAAAAGGTAGAAAAGTTGGGAATATAAAACAAGGATAGTACATGTCTGTCTGTGTGCATGCATTTGTGTATGTATGTCTCACTGTCATGTACCACACACTGTCAAAAAGAATAAAGAGGGATGAAAATTGCACAAGGAAATTAAATAAAAGAGGAGGTATATGAAAGAGGTGGGTGGTACATTAAGGCATCTGTGGAGGCAAAGAACTTTATCCATGAAGGCAAAAAGGAAAATATGCCAGAGTATAGTGATATCAACAATCCTATATGGTGTGAAGCATGTGTTTTAAATATTGCAATGAAGAAGAGGCTAGAGACAGTGGAGATGTGTTTGAGTACAATGCGTGATGTAAATATTATGCAGAGAATTAGGAGCTTGGAGATTATAAGGTGCGAGGTTACCAAAAGTATTATTCAAAGGGCTGAGGAGGAATTGTTAGGTGGTTTGGACATTTAAAAAGCTCAGAGCAATACAGGATGACTAGGAGGGTGTATAAGTGTGTAGTGGCTGGAAGGAGGGTTAGGGGTCATCTCAGGAAAGGTTGGAAGGAGGGAGTAAAGCAGATTTTGAGTGCTAGGGGCTCAGACATCCACCAGGCTTGTGTTAGCTCATTAGATAGGAGTGGAAGCAAGCAGCTTTTGTACTTAACACATTGTTGAAGTGTGTGCAAGGTAACATTAATGAAGGGATTTGGGAAAACCTATTAGCAATGGTACATCTCTGAGGGCCAACCATGCCGCTATATCGACACACTTCTTCTCCGTTTCCTCTTGGAGACAAAGAAATAAGAACAAGAACTATTAAGAAAATGAAAGAAAACTGAGATGGGCATTTATGCATGTGCATGTACATGCCTGTGTAGGGTGACCCAAGTGTAAGTAGAAGTAGCAGGATATACTTGCTATTGTGTTGGTTTAGGAGACAGAACAAAAAGACACCAGCAATCCTACCATTGTGTAAAACAATTACAGGCTTCCAGTTCACACTTATTTGGGTAATTGGTGCTTATTTTGTAGTATTGTTCAGCATTTTGAACTTTTAGTTTCTTTAAACTTATTTCATCCTTAAGTTTATTTGAATAATTTTTGTAAATGAATTCAGAATCAATCTGATATGAAACTAAGTGAAGTACTGTATTGTATGTATTGCTTTTCATTATTTGTAATTCTGCTTTACTTATTTAAGATTTTCATGCAATGTGTTATCAGCTAAGTAACCGTGATGGCAACAGTGGCCAGTTGGGCAACCGTCCATTGTCTATATCTATCCCCAACATGATGGACTCAGCTTTGACCACCAACCCCATCACAGGTTCACTCCATCGTCCACCTCAGGCTAGTTACACGAGTTTTTGTTAATCCTTCTTCTTGTACAGGGGAGGTTGTTAGGCCCTTTAATGGCAATAATTGCACTTTGTTTTAATTAATACTCCTAACTTGGGTAATGATGGCCATGCACTTACACATTGTAATTACCTATTTGAGTTTGTGCGGGAGTATTGTATGTGCTAGCTCTCACCTCTACCTCGTGATTTTCAAGCAAATGACAGGAAATAGCTGCAGCATATCTATTTATGAACCACATATGGTCTTATATTAATAATGTCAGTGTTTAGTTTATCCCACTTCTTTACCACTTACATTGAAGCAATGTTTCCTTTTTTCCCTGTGCTGTCTTATTCTACTTTTAAACTAGTTTTAACTCCAGCCTACTTTGCCTGATATTGTGATCATAATCCCTTTAGTTCTTTATTCTTCTAGTGAGTAGTAGTAGTTGTGACATTTACATAGCACTTAGACAAAGTAGGTCACTCATGCATAAAAAAAATATAATAAAGCAACAGACAAATACTCAATACAAATATGTGCTATCATGTTAAATTAAAATAACTGGCATCAATTAAAAACCTCATTAAATTAATACAGCCTCTCCTCACTTAGCAAAATACTCGTTTACCAACAACTCGGACTTAAGACGGGCTCTTTTCATTACAATATACAGTACACTACTGTATAAACATTTAAAAACATACCAGAAATGTTATAAATGGTACAAAGGTGACATTAAAACAATGTCAAAGATGGCCAACACAAACCCACTACCATTATAGTATGCTCCTCACTTAGTGATAAATTCACTTACCAACGTGGTCTTAGTAACAGAACTCCATTGTTAAGTCATGTAATGTCAAAAAAAAACTTCTAAAATTTCCCTAAGGTCATTACAGGCACCTCGATAATTATAAAAGCCATGCCAAAGGCAAAAAGGCCTAAGCCAAGGGCAAACTGTTAAAATATGATCCACAGTCAACAGCATGTCACAAGCTACACAAAGCAGGGGACAAACACTGGGAAATGGTAGCTATGAGTGAGATGTGTGTGCCCAGTCTACAAGTCAACAGAGCTTCATCTCAAAGTGATGAGGCTGTTGAAGGAAGGCTAAACACCCATTTCCTGCCTACCCCTGTATAACTTGTTCTTGGTGTACAGAACCCACTGGGCCTGCCATATCTGTGAGTAAGACCCATGAAGTCACCGTAAGGCAAACACCTACAGTAGAGTGGGCTCACTACAGCAGCAGCCTTCGCTTTGGTATCCGCCTGTTCATTTCCCAGGACACCAACAAAACTCTACATCCTTGTGCTTCTTAGTTCATTCCCCATAGCTCTAATACCAGTCTAAATATACTGCTTATGGTGTTCTACAATACTATCCTTATAGCTTTGTCACATATATGAAATGAAGTGTGCTTTGAACGTGGTTTTGTTTAGCTTCTTCATTGTTACTCTTATGTCATTCCTGCAAATATTTTCTTCCAAAGATGTTTTACTATAGTACTGAAGAAAATGATACAGTACAAACTGTCCTACATTCCACATGATGGAAATGAGGAGAGTTAAGCCATATGAACATCAAATTAAACATAGTTACAATCATGCAGACCAGATTTTTTTTAGCTCCAGAAAGGAAAAAAGAATGGCAAGGAATGAAAAAAATATATCACCACCTTTGAGGCATGTTGAATTGGAAATAAAGTCTGTGGTTGGTACATCAGACCTGCAGAAATTAATGCAAAAAAAAAAAAAGCATTAATATACACTTTTTCATTTTTGCTAACATACAAGGCTTTGAACCAAGCTACACCAAAATACTATTTATTAGGGAGCACCTCACTAAGTCAGATACAGTGTGTGCATCTTTCACATAGACATATATTAATGACCACTGTACTTTGACAAACATAATTTTTGCATAATAGTGATGAAAATAAATATTGAATATATTTAACTCATTACAGGGTATGACTGCACTTTCTCTTATGAAAAAGCCTCCCTCGGAGTCTGACTTTGAGCGGTATAGCAGCAGTACTGGTGGAGGTGATGGACACAATCTTATGGAAAAGTATGCTCAGGAAAATCTCAACATTCATACTCGTGGTCTTTTACGAAAAAAAGTTCCTGTCATAGACATGATTTCGTGGACCAAGGTATGTGTTGCTAGATTTTGTAGTAATAAATTTTTACATGTAGCTGTCTAGGTATTAATTTTTCATTGGTATAAGCTTATTTATTGACAAAAGTTATTATTTTATATTTTCTGCTAATACAAACAGAACAGAACCAGTAGTAAGATGTTTATATAAGAAAACAGTTGCATCTCATGAATGGTTTATGTTTGCGGCTCCGCTATATGACATGATTGCAACTAGCCCTCTTTTAAGGAAGGTTGCCACATTCTTCCTACATCTTTTCATCTGCCTTCAGATGTTTACTAATGACTCTTGAAGGAGCAAAATGAGTTTAAAAAAAAAAAAGTGTCAAACTGTGAGCACAAGAAAACATTATCATAGGATTCCACCTTCTGGTTTCGTATCATAAATGGAAAGAAACAATTGACCTTGCTGCAATGCAGACACAAAACTATGGGAAAAGATTGATTGATTTTTTTTTTACAGAGTTTTACAAGGTTAGGTTAAGGATCCCTAGCTTTATTGACAAGCTATTTACAGGTTAAGGATTCCTAACTTTATTGACAAGCTAAGAGCTGTTACCTACATCAGCTCCTTTGAAAGCATTTTTATTGTTATGAGACATACAAGTAGGGAACAGGATGAAGTTGGTGCCATCTGTGGGCCAGCATTTTCTTCTGATCAACTGACTTTATCTCGTTGACATCATAATGCTGTACAAATGTGTTGCATACTCAGGTCATCGTGGGGATAAATGATCTCAGATGAAGTGATGTTCTGGAGAAGGGTACACCCAGAGTGAAGTTGCTGCTTTCTGCCTGTCTTGTGGTATAGAAGCTTGCTTCACGCTGTCCTCGAAGTGGATCCAAGTGTGGTACTTTGACAATGATGGCCTTGTACACAACAGTAAGGCCACCCACATCCCTCCTGTGTTGAAGGCTCTGCTGAAATGAGAGATCTATCCAGGATGGGTCCAGGTGAAAGGAGACATCTGCCCGTGGTGTCCCTCACAGCCTGAGACGGTGGAACACTTCCTGCTGTGGTGCCCACGTTATCACTGCACGGACTACTATCCGTGCGGCCTTGCGCACGCATGGGGTGCACACTTTCACTCTACCTGCCCTCCTCAATGGGGAGGGGATTTGCCCTCTGGACCGTCAGGAGATATTGGCCTGTACCTGCTCCTTCCTGCTGGATTCGGGGCGTATCAGAGACATATGATACATAGTTATTAGTCAAGACATTCTTCCACTTTGGTCGATATCCCCTCTCCTAGCACTGGACGGCGGGGCTCGATACAGCGTATGCTGTCAGTGGCCCTGAAACCCAACAGAAGAAGAAGAAGAAGAGTACTTGTGCCTCATACAGGATCTTGCAATCCCTACTGTCAAGCAGATGCGAGATACAGCGAAGTGCTGTAAGCTTCCTGGCTGCCTTGTTTGCAAGATTTACGTGGTTTTTCATGGTCAGTTTGGAGTCAAATTTCGCCCCAAGGATATCAACTTCTTCCCCAGGTACCAACACCCTCCCATTCATACTACTGCACTAGCATTACCATCATGGTGCCTAGAGACCATCATCATTTGTGTTTTCTCAGGTGCAAATGTTACTTGCCATTGGTTTCCCCAAGCTGATACAGCTCTTAGCTGGTGATTGATGTAGCTAAGAGCAGCTGGCATTTCTTCTCTTGGATAAGTGAACATCAGAGTACAGTCATCTGCACATGCATGGGATTCTGGGATGAGATGAAGGTCATTGAAGTAGACATTCCATAACAATGGTCTCAGCACACTTCCTTGTGGAACACTTGCCCCAATAGGATGTCTTGCTGGTTCTATTCCATTGAGAACTACCCTTAGAGATCTACCATGAAGGTAATCACTGAGGAGACATAGCATAGAACCCACAATTCCCAGTGCTTGCAGTTTTGCCAAGAGGCCCTGGTGCCATACTTGGTCGAAAGCACCAGCAATGCCCAGTGCTACCACACATCTGACTTTGGATTCACCCAGTGACTGGTGCCATTTAGTGGAGAGTTGAACAACAGATCAGCAGCAGAGTAACCTTTCCTGAAGCCATACTGACAGTCACAAAGCAGTGAGTGGTAGTCAAAAAACTCTGTCATTTGTCTTGAGATTTTTGTCTCAAAGATCTTGCCAGTGATTGACAGGAGTGACACTGGTCTGTAGTTGCTGATTTCTGATCTGCTCTTCTTTTTGTGAACAGGGACTACATTTGCCTCTTTCCACAGAGAAGACCATTTACACTGTACTAGGCAAAGCTAAAAGATGTGAGTTAGAGGTGCTGGTAGCTGGTCTGCACATCTCAGCAATCTTGGGCTCAACTTGTCTGGGCCCACAGCCTTTTCTTGGTCAAGCAATTTAAGAAGGAAATGCACCTCCTCCTGCCTTATTGTCACCACTGACAGTTTTGACACAGTTCTTGCAACTAGCCAAGGAGGGTCCCTAGCTGGATCAGGAACTTGCATTTTGGAAGCAAATTGTTTGGCAAAGAGGTCCACTGTCTCTTGACTACTAGTAGAGATAGTCCCATCCTGTCGATTTAGAGGTGGAATGAGTTCATTAGGCAGATAACCTTGTCTGTCCTTGACCAGGGACCACCAGGTTTTGGAGCCTACTCTACCTGATGCTAGCTTTCTTTTTGTGTCCACCTCCCATTTAGCGATGGCCCACTTTTGAACTTCACCCATGTGCCTACAGGCTTGCCTGTGCAAGTTCCTGATATAGATGGTAGGATGTTTCTTATACCTTCACCATGCCTTGTACTTAGCAGTAGCAGCCCCTCTACAATGAAAGCTGAACCAAGACTGATCTGTAGGCTTCGTCACATGTTGCTGGTGAGGGATGTGTTCTTGTTGTAGATCAGGGATGTGTCCAGTGAAGGCTTTCACTTGGTTGTCAACATCCCCTTGGAGAAGAGCATTCCAATAAGTGGTAATGAGCTCAGAGCAAAGGGCTGGCCAATTACCTCTTTCCCATAGCCAGATTGTGTGTGTGGACTCCTCACCTTGTTCTGTTGGGATTTTAAGTGTCGTAAAAACAGCCTTGTGGTCAGACAATCCAACATAGCCGAGGAGTTGACAAGTGACTATACCTTCTGCCAGATGACTCACTACTGGGTCAAGGGAGGAGTCAGAGATGTGTGTAGGGAAATCAACAAAGTTTCTCATGTCAAATACTGCAAGAAAGTCATCAAAGTCCTTCTTTATAAGATGTTGGTTGAGGTCACCAACAATTATGTGTTCAAGCAGAAGGGAGTCCACATTTTCAATTAGGAAGTTGATGGAGTCTGCATGTTGCCAATGAGGTCTGTACATTGCACATTCTAGTAAAGAGGTACTAGTGTTGATGCATAGCTTGAAGAACATCATTTCAAGAAAAGTAGGGATGGCAACATCAATGTGCTGGGCATGTACACTTTTAGAGAAGCACACAGCAACACCACCTCCTTGCCCTTGCCTGTCTCTTTTCATCCATGAGGTGTAGCTAGCAGTTCTTGCAAAATTTTCTGGAATCCTGTCGTCCAAAAATGTTTCAACAACAGCTGTCATGTTGGGACGTTGAGTGTTCACAAAACTGTGTGGGAGCTCTCCAACATTGGTAATGAAACCTCTAATGTTGGCCGACAGGATGCTGATAGACTGGCTTGAGGTGGTGGATGTGTAAGGCATGTAAGGTACCTGCCCTTGAGAGATGTAGGGCACCAAGGCAGTTGCTGGGATGTAGGTCTGTGGTCTTGTATAAGACACAGTACCACCTGCTGGGCTGAGATAGGAGTAGATGAGTGGGTGATGTGTGAGTATGTTCACGAATTCAGAGATCCTGCTGGTTTGTTCCGAGAACAGGTCCCGAAACAGGTGGTCCTCTCTGTCAAGTTCCTTTTTCTTCTGACACTGGTCCTCCTGATGTCCTTTCTTGTGGCAGTAATTGCACCTGGTATCTCACAGGCAGTTGTTAGCGGTTTTCCCCCCTCCTTTGACAGCGAAAGCACTGCCTAGGGGCCTGGAAGCGTGGACTCCTATTTGTTGCACCTCCTGTGTTTCACTGCTGATTTGTCTGCAGGTTCTGCTGCTGGTGAGCCTAATGATTGTGTATCTGATGAACGTTTTCCTGGGACTGTGTTTATTTATTTATTTAATGTCTTTGCAAACAGTACATTGAGATTGTGTATATACAATAGTGGGTTGCAATGCAAAGAGAGCCTCTATTATGCCTAGGCATTATGGGCCAACTTAACATTATTGGCTTACATTCTACTTAATACTAAGGAGTAGTATATCATAGTTGTACAGTAGGAAAGTAATTATTTCATAGTTGTACAGTAGAATATTAATTATAAATGAATCAAAATTTGTATAATACAAAGATATATTTATATTCTAAAATGCTTTTGTGAAAAACAATAATTCAATTATATTCCTGTCAACAATGGATAAAAGGTTCAATGTGATTGTTTCAGTTATGATGTGGGAGTACATAGGTGAATAAATGTGTACTGAGTATTTAGCATTTAGTCTAGGGTGATTAAGTGGCTTTTGAGAAGAGTCTTAAATTGATTTTCAGACTGGGTTACTTAAATATCTTCTGGTAATGAATTCCATATTTTGGGGCCCTTTGTGCATAGAGTTTTTACACAGTGTGATATGGACACGAGGTATATCAAAAAGAGATCTGTGTCTTGTGTTGTGGTCATGTGTCCTGTTTAGGTTGGTGAGGAAAAGTTTGAGTGGGGGTTTATATTTGTGTGTATTGTTCTGTGTATGTAGTAGGCACATGAATAAGTATGGATGTTCTTAATAGTAAGCAGATTCAGACTTTTGAAAATTGGTGGAGTATGCTGGCGGGAGTGGGAATTTGTTATCATTCTTACTGCTGCCTTTTGCTGGGTTATTAGGGTTTTTAGGTGATTGGATGTTGTTGATCCCCATGCACAAATTCCATATGTAAGATAAGGGTATATGAGTGAATGGTACAGTGCCAGGAGAGCTGATTGTGGAATGTAGTACCTTATCTTTCATAGTATGCCTACAGTCTTGGAGATTTTCTTGGTGATTTGTTGTATGTGTGTCCGGAACTTAAGGCTACTGTTAAGGTGGATACCTAGGAATTTTCCCTCTGAGTCTTGTGACTGATGATCCATTTAGCGTAATGTTAATTGGATCATTTGCAGCTTTGTTTCCAAACTGAATGAAATAGGTTTTATCAGTGTTCAGGGTAAGTTTGTTAGTCATCATCCAGGCAGATATTTTCTGTAATTCAGCATTGACTGTGTTTGCTAGTATGACTGCGTTTGGGTGGGAAAATACATATGTAGTGTCGTCTGCAAATAATATGGGTTTGAGTAGCTGTGATGCATTCGGTAGATCATTGATGTAGATGAGAAAGAGGAGTGGTCCAAGGATGCTTCCTAGTGGGACTCCTACTGTGATTGGTTGGGTGGAGGAGTTTGCATTATTTGCATACACATATTGAGTTCTTTTACTAAGGTATGACTTTAAGTAGTTGAGGGAGTGGCCTCTGATACCATAGTGCATTAATTTGGAGTACATTAGTTCATGGTCGACTGTATCAAAAGCTTTACGTAAATCAGTGAAAATGCCCAGCGGGACTTCTTTCTTTTCAAGTGCGGTATATATTAGTTCTAGCTTGTGTATGATAGCGTCATTTGTGCTTTATTATTCCTGAATCCAAACTGACAAGGGTTTAATATGTTGTGTGAAACGAGGTAGGAATAGATCCGTCTATGAATTAATTTTTCAAAGATTTTAGAGAGCAGTGGTAAGTTAGATATTTGTCTATAGTTATTCAAGTCGGCTTGGTCACCTCCTTTATGGATCGGAGTGACCCTCACTATTTTGAGGATTGTTGGGAAGGTAGATGATTCAATGGATTTGTTAAAGAGTGTTGCAATAATTGGTGACAATACTTGAGAAGCTTTTTTGTACATAAAAGCAGGCAAGTTGTTTATGTCTCCTGCCTTGTTTTTAAGGGTGTTTATGATGAGCATAACTTCAGTGGGGCTGGTTGGAGCTAGGAATAGCATATTTGGGTAGGTTCCTATGGTGTAGTCTGATGGACGGGCATTTGTGCTTGGTATTTTGTTTGCTAGATTTTTTCCTATGGTGGAGAAGAAAACATTAAGTCTGTTTGCTGTTTCAGTTGGAGCGAGTAGGGGTTCATCTGATTTTGTTAGTTTGATTGCTTTGTTTTTGGATAACTTTTTAGTTCCAAGAATTTCAGATAGAGTTTTCCAGGTTTTTTTCATATCACCTTTGATGTTATATAATCTATTTTCATAATACAATTTTTTTGACCTTCTTATCAGGCTGGTAAGTGCTGACGAGTAATTTTTCAACTGTTCTCTGGTTATTTGACCCATTCTATACTGTTTTTCATATTTGTGCTTTGTGTTAATGGATTTGAGGATGCTTGGTGTTAGCCAGGGATTATTCAGTCTCTTTGCTGTGATCTGTTTAGTTTTTCTGTGGCAATGTCTGTTATAGAGGCATTGGGCTTTTTTTAGAAAATTATTTATACATTCATTCATATCTGTATGTGTCGAGCTCATTTTTGCCAATTGATGTTATTCATAGCTGCTATAAAGTTGTTAACTACTGTCTCGTTATGTAGTCTGAAGGTTACTTTAGTAATGTGTTGTGGTAGTTTGCCCAGGTTAGTTATGAGAAAGGTTGGGTAGTGGTCTGTAGTGTTGTCTGTGATTATGCCTGATTTTAAAGGGGATATGGTGTTTGTCCAGATGTGGAAGGTTGGTGGAAGGTGAGACGGCTGTAGATGTCTTCCTCTACCACGCCCCTGTACAGTTCTGACAGATGTGTTTTTGCTGTTCATACTTTGGGGCAGCAGCTGCTCAGGTGCAGTGATAGTCCCCTGATTATTAACTGCACCAATCTCTAGTGAAGAAAATCCTGACTCAGTACTTTACTGTGGAGCCTTAGCGATGACAAAATTCCACCAGTTATTTACCTCTTGAGTTGAGCTCAGTGTGGGACTTCATCTTTGTCAATAGTGTCACCATCAGCTGAGCAGCTTATGTCAGTTGATGTAGGCTTGCACTGGCCTTCTACAATAGCCTGAAGGGTATCTAATGATTTGAAGAGCTCATGAAGTGCTTCCCTGTGATGAATTATCTTAGCTGTGACTTTACAACACAGCCCACGAGGGCAGTCTTCATCTTTGGAGAGGAGTCCCTGAGGTACTTCTGAACCTTCCTCTTGTAGCTCCAGGCTTGTTTCCACATATACCACAGGATTATGGATATCCTTCAATTATCTGAGATTTTCTACCTGGCTGCAACAAAATTCTTCCAGAATGCAATCTGTGTGGCAGTAATTGGAACAAGTAGGCTCCTTACATATAAGAAGTATTTTGTCCTTTGTAGTATACCCACAAACACTGCAGTATCTACTGGGGACAATAGCCAGATAGCGAAGATATTCTTGCTATTTTGCAATGTGAAGTCATCACAGAGGAAGCTTTGTAAGTTTACAATGAAGTACACAGGAAAGAGAGGGTGGTGGTATCATGGGGGTGTTTATAATGGGGTGGGTAGTGAGGGAAGGTGAGGGCAGGCTGTGGGCTGGCAAGCTGGGAGTGTTGCCTTCTCACTATCACTTAATAAACAACTGTTTATGTTATCCACATTTTCACTACAGGAAGATGTTAGCACAAATTACTATGTTACATTGTACAAATTACTATGTTACATTGTACAAGTCATGTTGTTATAAAGCACCCAGATGCTAGTACATAGCACCAAATTAGATGCTCACTGTGAAGGCAATAGTGATGTCAGTTACTAGGCCTGCCACTGTCCCCTCACTCTCACCACATTGTTCATCAAAACACTCTTAAGTATCACTGATTTTGCTTATATTCACTTCTATGGAGGAGATGGCTTACTTGTACTAATGTGTTGTAGGTAGTACTATGTCACTGAACAGTTTTTTCCTTGCCAACCCTCGTAGTTAAGTCTTCTTCTTTCTTTCAACACACCGGCCGTATCCCACCGAGGCGGGGTAGCCTAAAAGGAAAAACAAAAGTTTCTCCTTTTACATTTAGTAAGATATACAGAAGAGGTTACTAGCCCCTTGCTCCCGGCATTTTAGTCGCCTCTTACAACACGCATGGCTTACGGAGGAAGAATTCTGTTCCACTTCCCCATGGAGATAAGAGGAAATAAACAAGAATAAGAACTAGAAAGAAAATAGAAGAAAACCCAGAGGGGTGTGTATATATGTGCTTGTACATGTATGTGTAGTGTGACCTAAGTGTAAGTAGAAGTAGCAAGACATACCTGAAATCTTGCATGTTCATGAGACAGAAAAAAGGACACCAGCAATCCTACCATCATGTAAAACAATTACAGGCTTTCATTTTACACTCACTTGGGAGGACGGTAGTACCTCCCTGGGCGGTTGCTGTCTACCAACCTACTACCTATTCGTAGTTAAGTAATATTAAGAAAGTTTGTGTAGCACACTGTGACACGTCCTGCCTCCCCCCCCCCCCTTCCCACACCTCTCTGTCTCTCTCTCTCTCTTCAGTATTCTCCTAGCATCACCAACAACCTAACTGGTCAGAGACTGGGCTGTGACTAGCAGATGGAGGATCAAGCCTCCAGCACTCCTTGCTTTGAATGACCAAAGTGGGTTTAGTGCTTAACATGAATATTATAATAAAAATAACAAAGCTAGATAGAAAAAAAAAGACAAGCATATCATCTTGTTTGTATCAGTAATGTAAAGTGGCATTATTGAATTTTATATACTTAATCCTACCAATTCAAATTGTTTTACCTTATTGAAATATTCTATTTATATTGTAATTTATTATTTCAGGATCCAATTCGAAAACCTATGTTAGCCACTTTGGACAAATCTGTGAAAAACCAAGCATGTGAGCTTTTCAGACTGGTTCAGATCTACATGAGTGACCGGAAGCCAAAACCTGGAATGACTCTTAATTCAGTGGGTCTAGACATTGTCACTATGTGTTATAATACACTTGGACTAAGAGATGAGCTCTTTGTTCAGATCTGCAGACAAACTACAGAAAATCATAAAAGGTAAGTATATTTATAGAAGGGCTTTTGAAAAATGGGTTTAAAATAAATTTATTTACAGTTCAGTATGACTTTTATTAAAAGTTAAAATTTTTGGAGTATAGTAGGGTTTGTTTTAAATTCTCCATGAGCACATCTCTATTATGTCTGGAATTTTTCCAAAATTTCAAGTGCTTTAAAGTTATTGCATATTTTACATACACAGTGGAACCTTGGTATATGACCAGCTCCCTACTCAAACAAAGCTCAGCACTTGACCAAACAAATACGACCTGCCAGAACTTCGCTGTATACTACAGCCTCTCTTCACTTAGCAAAGTACTTGTTTACCGACGCCTCGGACTTGCGACAGGCATTCTCACCATATTTATACCTAAATAATGTATATTAGAGCTGATTTCCTCTATTCTGGTTATTTCAAAATACAGTACATTACTGTATAAACATTTAAAAATATACCAGAAACATTATAAATGGTGCAAAGGTGACATTAAAACAATATCAAAGATGGTTGACATAAACTCACCATCATTATAATATGCTCCTCACTTAGCGACGACTTCATTTAACGACGTGGTCTTAGGAACGAAACTCCGTCGTTAAGTGAGGAGATGCTGTATTTCGTGTTTCTTCACATTTCTTGGTGTTTTCTTTGTATTATTTGTATAAATAAGTCACCATGGGTTCTACGACGATTAGTGACAACAGCCAACTAAACAGAAAATTGGTTGAGAAGAACTTCTTCGATGCCCAAATGGAGCAGCACTCGAACACCCTTCTGGAATGAATTAAGGTCACATACCAAGGTTCCACTGTACCCTGACACTATATAATCTCTTGGGCGCATTAAATGTCATATATTGCGTTAATATAGACATTTCCATTAATCCAGCTATGATATTTTTTCAAAATTATATAATAAACATGCATGTTATATAATAAACATGCATGTCCTGGCTTTAAGTGAAATGAAGCTGAAGGGGGTGGGAGAGTTTCAATGGAGAGGAATAAATGGGATTAGGTCAGGGGTTTCAAATAGAGTTAGAGCTAAAGAAGCAGTAGCAATAATGTTGAAGGATAAGCTATGGCAGGAAAAGAGGGACTATAAATGTATTAATTCAAGGATTATGTAGAGTAAAATAAAGATTGGATGTGAAAAGTGGGTTATAGTAAGCGTGTATGCACCTGGAGAAGAAAGAAGTGTAGAGGATAGAGAGAGATTTTGGGAAATGTTGAGTGAATGCGTGGGGAGCTTTGAATCAAGTGTGAGAGTAATGGTGGTTGGGGATTTCAATGCTAAAGTGGGTAAAAATGTTATGGAGGGAGTAGTAGGTAAATTTGGGGTGCCAGGGGTAAATGTAAATGGGGAGCCTTTAATTGAGCTATGTGTAGAAAGAGATTTGGTAATAAGTAATACGTATTTTATGAAAAAGAGGATAAATATACAAGGTATGATGTAGCACGTAATGAAAGTAGTTTGTTAGATTATGTATTGGTGGATAAAAGGTTGATGGGTAGGCTCCAGGATGAACATGTTTATAGAGGGGCAACTGATATATCGGATCATTATTTAGTTGTAGCTACAGTTAGAGTAAGAGGTAGATGGGAAAAGAGGAAGGTGGCAACAACAAGTAAGAGGGAGGTGAATGTGTATAAACTAAGGGAGGAGGAAGTTCGGGGGAGATATAAGCGACTGTTGGCAGAAAGGTGGGCTAGTGCAAAGATGAGTAGTGGGGGGGTTGAAGAGGGTTGGAATAGTTTTAAAAATGCAGTATTAGAATGTGGGGCAGAAGTTTGTGGTTATAGGAGGGTGGGGGCAGGTGGAAAGAGGAGTGATTGGTGGAATGATGAAGTAAAGGGTGTGATAAAAGAGAAAAAGTTAGCTTATGAGAGGTTTTTACAAAGCAAAAGTGTTATAAGAAAAGCAGAGTATATGGAGAGTAAAAGAAAGGTGAAGAGAGTGGTGAGAGAGTGCAAAAGGAGAGCAGATGATAGTGGGAGAGGCACTGTCAAGAAATTTTAATGAAAATAAGAAAAAAATTTGGAGTGACTTAAACAAGTTAAGAAAGCCCTAGGGAAAGTATGGATTTGTCAGTTAAAAACAGAGTAGGGGAGTTAGTAGATGGAGAGAGGGAGGTATTAGGTAGATGGCGAGAATATTTTGAGGAACTTTTAAATGTTGAGGAAGAAAGGGAGGCGGTAATTTCATGCACTGGTCAGGGAGGTATACCATCTTTTAGGAGTGAAGAAGAGCAGAATGTAAGTGTGGGGGAGGTACGCGAGGCATTACGTAGAATGAAAGGGGGTAAAGCAGCTGGAACTGATGGGATCATGACAGAAATGTTAAAAGCAGGGGGGGATATAGTGTTGGAGTGGTTGGTACTTTTGTTTAATAAATGTATGAAAGAGGGGAAGGTACCTAGGGATTGGCAGAGAGCATGTATAGTCCCTTTATATAAAGGGAAAGGGGACAAAAGAGATTGTAAAAATTATAGAGGAATAAGTTTATTGAGTATACCAGGAAAAGAGTACGGTAGGGTTATAATTGAAAGAATTAAAGGTAAGACAGAATGTAGGATTGCAGATGAGCAAGGAGGTTTCAGAGTGGGTAGGGGATGTGTAGATCAAGTGTTTACATTGAAGCATATATGTGAACAGTATTTAGATAAAGGTAGGTAAGTTTTTATTGCATTTATGGATTTAGAAAAGGCATATGATAGAGTGGATAGGGGAGCATTGTGGCAGATGTTGCAAGTATATGGAATAGGTGGTAAGTTACTAAATGCTGTAAAGAGTTTTTATGAGGATAGTGAGGCTCAGGTTAGGGTGTGTAGAAGAGAGGGAGACTACTTCCCGGTAAAAGTAGGTCTTAGACAGGGATGTGTAATGTCACCATGGTTTAATATATTTATAGATGGGGTTGTAAAAGAAGTAAATGCTAGGGTGTTCGGGAGAGGGGTGGGACTAAATTATGGGGAATCAAATTCAAAATGGGAATTAACACAGTTACTTTTTGCTGATGATACTGTGCTTATGGGAGATTCTAAAGAAAAATTGCAGAGGTTAGTGGATGAGTTTGGGAATGTGTGTAAAGGTAGAAAGTTGAAAGTGAACATAGAAAAGAGTAAGGTGATGAGGGTATCAAATGATTTAGATAAAGAAAAATTGGATATCAAATTGGGGAGGAGGAGTATGGAAGAAGTGAATGTTTTCAGATACTTGGGAGTTGACGTGTCGGCGGATGGATTTATGAAGGATGAGGTTAATCATAGAATTGATGAGGGAAAAAAGGTGGGTGGTGCATTGAGGTATATGTGGAGTCAAAAAACGTTATCTATGGAGGCAAAGAAGGAAATGTATGAAAGTATAGTAGTACCAACACTCTTATATGGGTGTGAAGCTTGGGTGGTAAATGCAGCAGCGAGGAGACGGTTGGAGGCAGTGGAGATGTCCTGTCTAAGGGCAAAGTGTGGTGTAAATATTATGCAGAAAATTCGGAGTGTGGAAATTAGGAAAAGGTGTGGAGTTAATAAAAGTATTAGTCAGAGGGCAGAAGAGGGGTTGTTGAGGTGGTTTGGTCATTTAGAGAGAATGGATCAAAGTAGAATGACATGGAAAGCATATAAATCTATAGGGGAAGGAAGGCGAGGTAGGGGTCGTCCTCGAAAGGGTTGGAGAGAGGGGGTAAAGGAGGTTTTGTGGGCAAGGGGCTTGGACTTCCAGCAAGCGTGCGTGAGCGTGTTAGATAGGAGTGAATGGAGACGAATGGTACTTGGGACCTGACAATCTGTTGGAGTGTGAGCAGGGTAATATTTAGTGAAGGGATTCAGGGAAACCGGTTATTTTCATATAGTCGGACTTGAGTCCTGGAAATGGGAAGTACAATGCCTGCACTTTAAAGGAGGAGTTTGGGATATTGGCAGTTTGGAGGGATATGTTGTGTATCTATACGTATGTGCTTCTAAACTGTTGTATTCTGAGCACCTCTGCAAAAACAGTGATTATGTGTGAGTGTGGTGAAAGTGTTGAATGATGAAAGCATTTTCTTTTTGGGGATTTTCTTTCTTTTTTGGGTCACCCTGCCTCGGTGGGAGACGGCCAACTTGTTAAAAAAAAAAAAATGCAGCATAACATATAAACATGATACATACACCCACAGTATAAAAATTGACATAAATATAAGATTTGCTTACCAAGCCGTTTGTACGAGTGTCGGAAAAATTGCGTTTTCTTAGTCAAAGACCAGTTTCTTAACTGTAGAAAAATATTCCCTTCATATGCCTTCACTCTATAGCTGTTCATGACCCTTGTGGGTTTAACACTTCTTTTTTATTATTATAATAATAATAACTTGTATTTTTTTTTTTTATTATCACACTGGCCGATTCCCACCAAGGCAGGGTGGCCCGAAAAAGAAAAACTTTCACCATCATTCACTCCATCACTGTCTTGCCAGAAGGGTGCTTTACACTACAGTTTTTAAACTGCAACATTAACACCCCTCCTTCAGAGTGCAGGCACTGTACTTCCCATCTCCAGGACTCAAGTCCGGCCTGCCGGTTTCCCTGAATCCCTTCATAAATGTTACTTTGCTCACACTCCAACAGCACGTCAAGTATTAAAAACCATTTGTCTCCATTCACTCCTATCAAACACACTCACGCATGCCTGCTGGAAGTCCAAGCCCCTCGCACACAAAGCCTCCTTTACCCCCTCCCTCCAACCCTTCCTAGGCCGACCCCTACCCCGCCTTCCTTCCACTACAGACTGATACACTCTTGAAGTCATTCTGTTTCGCTCCATTCTCTCTACATGTCCGAACCACCTCAACAACCCTTCCTCAGCCCTCTGGACAACAGTTTTGGTAATCCCTCACCTCCTCCTAACTTCCAAACTACGAATTCTCTGCATTATATTCACACCACACATTGCCCTCAGACATGACATCTCCACTGCCTCCAGCCTTCTCCTCGCTGCAACATTCATCACCCACGCTTCACACCCATATAAGAGCGTTGGTAAAACTATACTCTCATACATTCCCCTCTTTGCCTCGAAGGACAAAGTTCTTTGTCTCCACAGACTCCTAAGTGCACCACTCACTCTTTTTCCCTCATCAATTCTATGATTCACCTCATCTTTCATAGACCCATCCGCTGACACGTCCACTCCCAAATATCTGAATACGTTCACCTCCTCCATACTCTCTCCCTCCAATCTGATATTCAATCTTTCATCACCTAATCTTTTTGTTATCCTCATAACCTTACTCTTTCCTGTATTCACCTTTAATTTTCTTCTTTTGCACACCTTACCAAATTCATCCACCAATCTCTGCAGCTTCTCTTCAGAATCTCCCAAAAGCACAGTGTCATCAGCAAAGAGCAGCTGTGACAACTCCCACTTTGTGTGTGATTCTTTATCTTTTAACTCCACGCCTCTTGCCAAGACCCTCGCATTTACTTCTCTTACAACCCCATCTATAAATATATTAAACAACCACGGTGACATCACACATCCTTGTCTAAGGCCTACTTTTACTGGGAAAAAATTTCCCTCTTTCCTACATACTCTAACTTGAGCCTCACTATCCTCGTAAAAACTCTTCACTGCTTTCAGTAACCTACCTCCTACACCATACACTTGCAACATCTGCCACATTGCCCCCCTATCCACCCTGTCATACGCCTTTTCCAAATCCATAAATGCCACAAAGACCTCTTTAGCCTTATCTAAATACTGTTCACTTATATGTTTCACTGTAAACACCTGGTCCACACACCCCCTACCTTTCCTAAAGCCTCCTTGTTCATCTGCTATCCTATTCTCCGTCTTACTCTTAATTCTTTCAATTATAACTCTACCATACACTTTACCAGGTACACTCAACAGACTTATCCCCCTATAATTTTTGCACTCTCTTTTATCCCCTTTGCCTTTATACAAAGGAACTATGCATGCTCTCTGCCAATCACTAGGTACCTTACCCTCTTCCATACATTTATTAAATAATTGCACCAACCACTCCAAAACTATATCCCCACCTGCTTTTAACATTTCTATCTTTATCCCATCAATCCCGGCTGCCTTACCCCCTTTCATTTTACCTACTGCCTCACGAACTTCCCCCACACTCACAACTGGCTCTTCCTCACTCCTACAAGATGTTATTCCTCCTTGCCCTATACACGAAATCACAGCTTCCCTATCTTCATCAACATTTAACAATTCCTCAAAATATTCCCTCCATCTTCCCAATACCTCTAACTCTCCATTTAATAACTCTCGTCTCCTATTTTTAACTGACAAATCCATTTGTTCTCTAGGCTTTCTTAACTTGTTAATCTCACTCCAAAACTTTTTCTTATTTTCAACAAAATTTGTTGATAACATCTCACCCACTCTCTCATTTGCTCTCTTTTTACATTGCTTCACCACTCTCTTAACCTCTCTCTTTTTCTCCATATACTCTTCCCTCCTTGCATCACTTCTACTTTGTAAAAACTTCTCTTATGTTAACTTTTTCTCCCCTACTACTCTCTTTACATCATCATTCCACCAATCACTCCTCTTCCCTCCTGCACCCACTTTCCTGTAACCACAAACTTCTGTTGAACACTCTAACACTACATTTTTAAACCTACCCCATACCTCTTCGACCCCATTGCCTATGCTCTCATTAGCCCATCTATCCTCCAATAGCTGTTTATATCTTACCCTAACTGCCTCCTCTTTTAGTTTACAAACCTTCACCTCTCTCTTCCCTGATGCTTCTATTCTCCTTGTATCCCATCTACCTTTTACTCTCAGTGTAGCTACAACTAGAAAGTGATCTGATATATCTGTGGCCCCTCTATAAACATGTACATCCTGAAGTCTACTCAACAGTCTTTTATCTACCAATACATAATCCAACAAACTACTGTCATTTCGCCCTACATCATATCGTGTATACTTATTTATCCTCTTTTTCTTAAAATATGTATTACCTATAACTAAACCCCTTTCTATACAAAGTTCAATCAAAGGGCTCCCATTATCATTTACACCTGGCACCCCAAACTTACCTACCACACCCTCTCTAAAAGTTTCTCCTACTTTAGCATTCAGGTCCCCTACCACAATTACTCTCTCACTTGGTTCAAAGGCTCCTATACATTCACTTAACATCTCCCAAAATCTCTCTCTCTCCTCTGCATTCCTCTCTTCTCCAGGTGCATACACGCTTATTATGACCCACTTCTCGCATCCAACCTTTACTTTAATCCACATAATTCTTGAATTTACACATTCATATTCTCTTTTCTCCTTCCATAACTGATCATTTAACATTACTGCTACCCCTTCCTTTGCTCTAACTCTCTCAGATACTCCAGATTTAATCCCATTTATTTCCCCCCACTGAAACTCTCCTACCCCCTTCAGCTTTGTTTCGCTTAGAGCCAGGACATCCAACTTCTTTTCATTCATAACATCAGCAATCATCTGTTTCTTGTCATCCGCACTACATCCACGCACATTTAAGCATCCCAGTTTTATAAAGTTTTTCTTCTTCTCTTTTTTAGTAAATGTATACAGGAGAAGGGGTTACTAGCCCATTGCTCCCGGCATTTTAGTCGCCTCATACGACACGCATGGCTTACGGAGGAAAGATTCTTTTCCACTTCCCCATGGACAATAGAAGAAATAAAAAAGAACAAGAGCTATTTAGAAAAAGGAGAAAAACCTAGATGTATGTATATATATATATGCATGTGCGTGTCTGTGAAGTGTGACCAAAGTGTAAGTAGGAGTAGCAAGATATCCCTGTTATCTAGCGTGTTTATGAGACAGAAAAAGAAACCAGCAATCCTACCATCATGCAAAACAGTTACAGGTTTTTGTTTCACAGTCATCTGGCAGGACGGTAGTACTTCCCTGGGTGGTTGCTGTCTACCAACCTACTACCTAATAATAATTTCTCAGAGCATCATTCCTTCTAAAAGTTACGTGAGAATGGAAGTGTTGGTCTTTATTTATTCTACTGTAGCACTGTGGAGACAACTTGTACACAATTCATGGTGTTTGTAGGAATGTGTATCAACCATAACCAGACGGTTTGTTTACACAAGTACTCTGTGGCTCTGTCATCCTACTCATTCTCTCTCTCTCATTTATTCACTCTAATCTTGCTTACTCATCTCTCTCTCACCCTGCATTAAGACTACAAATATTTTAAGATAAGTATTGAGTGTACTGTACAGTGGACCCCTGGTTTTCGTAATTAATCTGTTCCAGAGAGAGTGACTAAACCCGAATATGATAATTCCGAATTAATTTTCCCTATAAGAAATAATGGAAACTCAATTAATCCATTTCAGACACCCAAAAGTATTAACAAAAAATATTTTCTTCACGAAATATACATTTACCTACACAGTAAACAATGATACATGAAGAATAAAACAATAATATCACACTTTCCTTTATTGAAGGCATGGTGATGTATGGAAGATGGGAGGAGGGGAGAGGATGGAGGAATTTACAATTGTTTGGAAGGGGAATCCCCTTCCATAAACACTTCAGGTATGAAGTCCTTATCCTGGGTTACTTACCTTCTTTGTTTTTTAATGCCACTAGGACCAGCTTGAGTCACTAGACCCCTGTCACTCAAAAAAGTGTTCCAGAGAGGTCTGTTGCTGGCATATGTTAGGAATTGTGTTGGGAGACAGGACAAGATAGTCTTTCAATATGACACTAATATCAGCTCTATGGTTTATTTGTCTAGCACAATTCATCTAATGTGACATAATAAACAATATTAATAACATAGAAACATGATATATACTCTAGAATGAATAAAATATGGCATTAAGAATCAAGAGTGGTGGTGTGTTGTTTGTTGTTGGGTGTATAAGGATCACTGAAAGATAAGCCTTACATAGTGGTGGTGAAGGCAGCAGAGGCGGTGGTGTTAGTCAGTAGCCCTATATACCTCCAACAACAATGGAGGAGTCAGTTTCGTGCTGTCCTTTTTCTATCGATTAATCGCTTGAGTTACTTGCTACACTGTATCACTGGCTGGTGCTATAGCCTTTATCAACTCCTGCTGCTTTAGTATCATACATATTGCAGAATCATTGAAAAAGGCACATTCTCCCCTCTCTCTCTCTCAGCCCTTTACCAAAGTTGTGGCTGGCACTAGCAACTTTCTTTGGGCCCATGGTGGCTTATTTAGCAGTTGCAAGCACTAAAAAGACTGGAATAATGCAAAATATATCGTATGAACACATGAGATTGTCCTCACTGGCTGATAAACAATGGCACACTGGCTGTAAATGGTGTGTCGGACCACTCGGGCCAAGCAGACACGTTCGGTACGAATGACTAATAGCGAGTTCAGTGACGATCACTGAGCCAGTATTTTGATGAAAAAATGTTACTTATTCCAAATATGTACGTATTATGAATTCTGATGACGATGTAATCCGGGGGACCACTGCATATGCATTTTATCACTAGAGCGCTCTAAATGTCGTAGTAGGTGGGGTGGCGAGGCGGCCTACCATACCTCCCACACAATTTTCTACCAATAAATACTTTTCACCTCTCACCCTACATTAAGACCATTAAGACTACAAATATTTTAAGGTAAGTAACAAGTGTACTGTATATGCATTTTATCACTCTAGGGCACTTTAGCTGTATTGCCCTTGTGGCTTAGCGCTTCTTTTTGATTATAATAATCTAGGGCACTTTAAGCATCGTAGTATATTATGTGTGGGTGGGCTGGCCAGGAGGGCTACCACACCTGACTTCTTACAGTAAATACTACTCACCTTTTGCCCTACATTAAGACTACAAATATTTTGAGGTAAATAATGAGTGTACTGTGTGTGTATTTTACTTTTTATTGTTTTTAATGCCTAGTTCTATTGCTAACTTAATAAATGTTTAGTGTAAACTTGTTATTTGGCATTTATATGCATTTATAAGTGGAAAAAATGGCATTCTGCTTTGTGGCAGTAGCCTGGAACCTAACCTGCCACATAAGTGGGGCCCTACTGTACAGTACTACTTCAAAACCCATATTATAATCGTCATTATTCTGAAGATTTTCTATTTTAAGTATCAGTATCAGTCTAGAACTCTTGGCACATACTAAATGACATTTTTCTATCCTTTGAAAGTGTGTCAAATACCACAAAACCTATTTTCTTTGAGAGCTAGTATGTCAGATTCATTAAATTTTCAGATTTAGCAATGAAAAAGCTCAGATAAAGTAAAAATTTAGTAAGGGGTACTTTTGTGTTCTAGTCATGTGCAGAGTTATTATACTAACAAGGGAGTTAGTCACAGCCTTAAAAAGGCTGATTTTGCATTGTTATTTTCTCACTCTTGCACATGCAAGGTTTGTAACTATTAAATAGATCGACAAATTTTAACTTGCTAAGCTTAAACTTAGATGGTACAATCCTTCTCATAAGATGCTTCAGCCATAAAGGACTGAAGCCATTTAGATGAGGCTTAGTCAAGATATTTTACACACAAAAAGTAAACATGCCATTTTAAAAATATCATTAACAAAATAGCACCTACACACTCAGCCTTCTTCTAGGTAAGATACACTAGTGTTGAAAATTTGAAGCCAATCAGAAGACTTGACTTATCACATGGAAACCAGAACTGAGAATGGTCTATAAAACATGAACTAGATGGCACTTGTAAGTGCCAATAGTTGCATATACCTTTTCCTAGTTATAATACACAAGTGTTGAAAATATGAAGCTGATTGGATGTTATTCTCGAGTTATAACTTGAAAATTTTGGAAGAAGAAAAATTAAATAAAATTCTGATAACCAATATAAGGAAATCCCTTCAGGGATACGTAATAAAAAAAGTCACTACAATCAGTGAATCATTAGGATGAGTATGAAAATAGTGGAATGCCTCAAGGATGTGTGTTGAACCCCATATTATTCCTGGCATATACAAATGACCTGGTTTGAAGAATTGACTGTTAATTGGCCTTGTTTGCAGATGCCAACATGAGGACAAAAGAAGGCTGCAGAAAGGCCTGATTAGACTTCAGATATGGGCAGATAAATTTTACTGGAATTTAGCCCAAAGCAAAGTTATGAAGCTGGAAGATAAGGGAGTCCAAAGTACAATCAGGAAAGGGGGAAGAAGATGAAGCTCAGATGAGTTAAAAAAAACAGACCTACAATAATCATTACCCTAAACCTGTACCCTGAAGCACACAAGCAGAATAACATCAGCACAGGCTAATTTTGCAAACACAAGAGTGGCATCCACTCATATGTAGGATACATTCTTGAGCATTCAGCATCATTTTGGAGCCCTCATTTAGCAAAACACAAATCAAAATTTGAGAAAGTACAAAGGAATGCATCGAAACTGGTTCCTGAATCAAGAGGGAGGATCAACTGTATTAAACAAAATTTTTGGTTCTTCTGCCTGCTATGCAGCACTGCAGAGAGACAAGGTGTTAACCTTTAAGGCTTAGAACTTCATGGGTTCAGAACTTAATGTACATTCAGTATCTACTTATTCAGATTTTTCTCACTTTCTCTAGCATTCTCATTACTTTTAAAACCTATGATCTCTGAATCATATTGTCATTATCAGGAAGATCTTTAACACAGCTAACCCTTCCAGAGGGTGCTTTGATTTTATTAACAGGTTGTTGGATCAAGCCTGATTGCCTTCCATTCCCTAGGCATTGTTTGGCCCAATGGCTATAGCACTTCCACATGACTAATAATAAGTCTGTGTGTCGAGTCCTCAGCGGGTCAGCATTGTAATAGAATGAGAGGTAATGTTTGGGTGAATGGGATGGACAATTGAAGCACCAGTGACCATCATAAACACTAGCACATTTTTTATTTGGTGGCTTTCAGAACATTGAGTAATTGTTGCTGCAAGTCAAGATACACTATAATATACAGATTATTTTTTTTTTTTAATCAGTCTTCCATGTTATTCTGTTTTTTATTTTGAATAACATTTATGCAGAGAGTTTGTAAAATTTTGTAATTTTATCATTACAGGGATAGTCTACGACGAGGTTGGGAACTTTTAGCTATTTGTCTCGCATTCTTTCCTCCATCGGATAAGTTTGGCCCCTACTTGGCTGGTTATATTGCAAGACATTGTGATCCTGCTTATTGTGCTATGTTCCCTGATGTGTCCAAGTGGCCTATCCATATTCAGGTAAATTCGCTTACCATTTTAAGTACATTATATGTGTTTATTTTTTTTAATACACTGGCCGTCTCCCACTGAGGCAAGGTTACCCACAAAAGAAGAAACACTTTATTAAAGTTTTACTTCTTTTTTACATTTAGTAATTTATACTGAAGAACACTATGTATGTACAATACTGTAATTTGCTTTCAGTTGCATGTTAACATCTTTCACTTTTTTATATTATACTATATATGCATTTTATTGCAAATTAAATTAGTGTATATTTAGTACATGCAGAAACCATAGTTTTGTATACAAACTCCAGTACAGTTACATATCATAATTTAGTGTTTTAACAAGTCTAGTTAACTATAAAAATCTGGTAGCTCTTACCTATCCCCAGTTAACCATAAAACCATCTATTATTTGTGAAAATAAACACGTATTGTAAAAATATTCATAAATTTCAACAAATGCCAATTGAGCTAATGTTATCATAGGCTGCACTTTGAGATTGAAAGTAAAGTCAAGTCCACCACCAAGACTTTGTCAAGATAAATGAATAGGGATTAGTCATAAGTCAGTTTCTTGACTAGAGGCAACAAACACAGGTAAGGACCCACAGAGCTGCCTTAATAGCATTGCCATAAACTGATAATAGCTCACCTGTAAGGCTAACCCCTGGTCACTAGCCTAAAATTAATCCTCCCCCCTCCCCCTCACTGGCACATTAAACTTTGTGAGAAGACATTTATTTTGTTTCCAAATAAGTTCATATATGTGGTGAGAGAGTGCAAAAGGAGAGCAGATGATAGAGTGAGAGAGGCACTGTCAAGAAATTTTAATGAAAATAAGAAAAAATTTTGGAGTGAGTTAAACAAGTTAAGAAAGCCTAGGGAACGTATGGATTTGTCAGTTAAAAACAGAGTAGGGGAGTTAGTAGATGGAGAGAGGGAGGTATTAGGTAGATGGCAAGAATATTTTGAGGAACTTTTAAATGTTGAGGAAGAAAGGGAGGCGGTAATTTCATGCACTGGCCAGGGAGGTATACCATCTTTTAGGAGTGAAGAAGAGCAGAATGTAAGTGTGGGGGAGGTACATGAGGCATTACGTAGAATGAAAGGGGGTAAAGCAGCTGGAGCTGATGGGATCATGACAGAAATGTTAAAAGCAGGGGGGGATATAGTGTTGGAGTGGTTGGTACTTTTGTTTAATAAATGTATGAAAGAGGGGAAGGTACCTAGGGATTGGCAGAGAGCATGTATAGTCCCTTTATATAAAGGGAAGGGGGACAAAAGAGATTGTAAAAATTATAGAGGAATAAGTTTATTGAGTATACCAGGAAAAGCGTACGGTAGGGTTATTATTGAAAGAATTAAAGGTAAGACAGAATGTAGGATTGCGGATGAGCAAGGAGGTTTCAGAGTGGGTAGGGGATGTGTAGATCAAATGTTTACACTGAAGCATATATGTGAAAAGTATTTAGATAAAGGGTAGGGAAGTTTTTATTGCATTTATGGATTTAGAAAAGGCATATGATAGAGTGGATAGGGGATCAATGTGGCAGATGTTGCAAGTATATGGAATAGGTGGTAAGTTACTAAATGCTGTAAAGAGTTTTTATGAGGATAGTGAGGCTCAGGTTAGGGTGTGTAGAAGAGAGGGAGACTACTTCCCGGTAAAAGTAGGTCTTAGACAGGGATGTGTAATGTCACCATGGTTGTTTAATATATTTATAGATGGGGTTGTAAAAGAAGTAAATGCTAGGGTGTTCGAGAGAGGGGTGGGACTAAATTATGGGGAATCAAATACAAAATGGGAATTGACACAGTTACTTTTTGCTGATGATACTGTGCTTATGGGAGATTCTAAAGAAAAATTGCAAAGGTTAGTGGATGAGTTTGGGAGTGTGTGTAAAGGTAGAAAGTTGAAAGTGAACATAGAAAAGAGTAAGGTGATGAGGGTATCAAATGATTTAGATAAAGAAAAATTGGATATTAAATTGGGGAGGAGGAGTATGGAAGAAGTGAATGTTTTCAGATACTTGGGAGTTGACGTGTCGGCGGATGGATTTATGAAGGATGAGGTTAATCATAGAATTGTTGAAGGAAAAAAGGTGAGTGGTGCGTTGAGGTATATGTGGAGTCAAAAAACGTTATCTATGAAGGCAAAGAAGGGAATGTATGAAAGTATAGTAGTACCAACACTCTTATATGGGTGTGAAGCTTGGGTTGTGAATGCAGCAGCAAGGAGGCAGTTGGAGGCAGTGGAGATATCCTAAGGGCAATGTGTGGTGTAAATATTATGCAGAAAATTCAGAGTGGGGAAATTAGGAGAAGGTGTGGAGTTAATAAAAGTATTAGTCAGAGGGCTGAAGAGGGGTTGTTGAGGTGGTTTGGTCATTTAGAGAGAATGGATCAAAGTAGAATGACATGGAGAGCATTTAAATCTGTAGGAGAAGGAAGGCGGGGTAGGGGTTGTCCTCGAAAAGGTTGGAAGGAAGGGGTAAGGGAGGTTTTGTGGGCGAGGGGCTTGGACTTCCAGCAGGTGTGCATGAGCGTGTTCAATAGGAGTGAATGGAGACGAATGGTATTTGGGACCTGACGATCTGTTGGAGTGTGAGCAGGGTAATATTTAGTGAAGGGATTCAGGGAAACCGGTTATTTTTATATAGCCGGACTAGAGTCCTGGAAATGGGAAGTACAATGCCTGCACTCTAAAGGAGGGGTTCGGGATATTAGCAGTTTGGAGGGATATGTTGTGTATCTTTATATGTACAGTGGACCCCCGCATAACGATCACCTCCGAATGCGACCAATTATGTAAGTGTATTTATGTAAGTGCATTTGTACGTGTATGTTTGGGGGTCTGAAATGGACTAATCTACTTCACAATATTCCTTATGGGAACAAATTCGGTCAGTACTGGCACCTGAACATACTTCTGGAGTGAAAAAATATCGTTAACCGGGGGTCCACTGTATATGCTTCTAAACTGTTGTGTTCTGAGCACCTCTGCAAAAACAGTGTTAATGTGTGAGTGTGGTGAAAGTGTTGAATGATGATGAAAGTATTTTCTTTTTGGGGATTTTCTTTCTTTTTGGGACACCCTGCCTCGGTGGGAGATGGCCGACTTGTTGAAAAAAAAAATGTAGATAAAAATGCAAAGCTGGTTGACATGTTATGTAATATAGTTTTTTTTTTTTGTATAAATAGCTTAGAAAACCGACAAGTTTATAATTGAGGCACTTGGGCAATATTTGGGAATCTTTGTTCTGGAAATGTTTTGCCACCCAGTGACATTTTCAGTCCAGTACAGAAAAGAATAGTGAAGTATGAGGAGTTTGAGGTAATCAGTTCCTACACCTTGAGTCAATGTGTTTACCACTGGGTGATGAAATGTTTCCAGACTAGAAATTCCCAAGTTTCCCAAGTGTCTCAATTATCATGTAATACAGTAACATTAGTAGGTAATTTGATAATTAAGTTTTAATGACAGAGCTCCCCACAACTTAACCTGCCCTGCCAGGTTAACAGTTGTACAAATTTCTCAAGGAGACCCATTCTGTAATGAGAAAGGCTGACCAAATCTTGGTGATTATCTCCATTTTCCTGCTTTGGTCAACTAGAAGATGCAGGAGACTTTAGGGAGTTAATCATATACTCTGCTGAGTACACCTTCTAGGAGACATTGCACAAAAGCTGAAAGAATAGAAGTGGACCTCTCATTAGAGGATTATCAGTGAGGGTAAAGCTTCCATGATAAGTAACCTAAGACCCTTACGCACAATAAAGCAAGAGGATCACCCTTCTGCATGTCACTGAAGCTAAACGTCGTGCTTGTAGTTTCTCTGATATGGCCATCATGAGATTGTTCTGGAAGCAGTGCCCTAGGAAGCCTTGGGAGCCCCAATACTGAGTCCCATGATTTCAGTCACTAAGGCGCCTGGTCAACATCTGGAGAAGACCCGGGCCGGAAGTACCGGCGAATCATCAAGAAGAAGAAGAGTCACTAAGGGAACCCTAGTGTGATGTAGAATAAGGTTTCCTTCCTCTTTGTATGTGTGTACTCACCTAGTTGAGGTTGCAGGGGTCGAGTCCAAGCTCCTGGCCCCGCCTCTTCACTGGTCGCTACTAGGTCACTCTCCCTGAACTGTATCATACCTTTGCTTAAAGCTATGTATGGATCCTGCCTCCACTACATCGCTTCCCAAACTATTCCACTTCCTGACTACTCTGTGGCTGAAGAAATACTTCCTAACATCCCTGTGATTCATCTGTGTCTTCAACTTCCAACTGTGTCCCCTTGTTGCTGTGTCCCATCTCTAGAGCATCCTGTCTTTGTCCACCTGCGTGTGTGTGTGTCTGTCTGTGCTTGTGTGTGTGTTTGCATGTGTATTTATGTACAGTAGGGCCCTGCTTTTCTGTGTTTCGCCTTACGGCGTTCCGCTAATACGGCGACCTCCAATTATGACCAAAACTTTTTATACGGCGAGTGGTCTTTCAAATACAGCGTGGGCCACCCGGTTTGTTTACATTCTCCATGAGCACATCTCTCCATTATGTAATAATAATCACTCTTGGGCACATTAAATGTCTAATTTTATGTCAATATAGACATTTTCATTAATCCATCTATGATATTGTCTTCGAAGTTATATTAGAAACACGTTACATAGCATATAAACATGCTGTTTATATACTATGGAAGGGTGGTCTCTGGGTGGAGGGAAAACATTACGTAATACTAATAATAATCTCTCTGGGGCACATTAAATGTCTTATTTTATGTTAATATAGTCAGTCATTAATCCGTTTATTATATTTTCTTCAAAATTATATAAGAAATACGTTACATAACACACAAACATTTTGTTTATATACTATGGAGGTGTGGTAGCCGGGCGGAGGGAAAACATTACGTCACTCCCCTTAATACATAATGCTTTTGTTTACAATTCTCGGCATGAATTATTAATTACTTCTCCCTTTGTTTATGATGACATCTAAAGGTAGTTATTAGAAATGATTAAACTCAGTGAATATTGTATGTCGATGGTAATAATATGGATCTGGGCCACATTAAATATCGTGTAGCATAGTCCAGGCGGACTACATACCTACATTATTATTACGTATAACTGATAATTATACTTATGTGTACCTGTACCTAAGTAAACTTACACACTATGCTGGCATGCAGGTACACATTAAAATCACTAAGAGTGTGTCATTAGTCTTGAAGACGCCATATTAATGATAATAATAACACAGTAATAATCACTAAGGAGCATTAAATATCATATAAAACGTTAATATAGACATTTTGCTTAATCCATCTAAATACACCCCACAGTAGAATAAATTAATATAAATATGAGATGTAGTAGCCAGGTGACTTGTAGGACTTGTGGTAACCAGGTGACTTGTAGGACTTGTGGTAGCCAGGCAACTTGTAGGACTTGTGACGAAAACCAGATGCATTCATCTGGTTGGTTTACATTATGTGTGGGTGGGTGAGGTGGTGAGGGCTGCCCTTCCTGGCTACCCATACTTCCCAACCTGACTTCATACAAATAAAACTCACCTCTCACCCTACATTAAGACTACAAATATTTTAAGGTAATTAATGAGTGTAGTGTACTATACATGTATGTGCATTTTATCACTCTAGGGAGCTTAATGTCATAGTAGGTATAAGTGGCCAGGCAGGATGCCATACCTCCTACACGACTTTTTACAAATAAATACTTTTCACCTCTCACCCTACATTAAGACCATTAAGACTACAAATATTTTAAGGTAAGTAATGCACACTGCCATAACAACATACTGGAGTGAGAGATATGGGAGGAAGTGTAAAATAAACCCAGTGAGGAGCAGGGGTGCGGTGGGGACAATAAGGGAACGCTGTATCAACATCCGGGGTCCCAGACTTTTCAACATCTTACCAGAAGATATCAGAAACACTGCTGGAACAAGTGTTGAAGCTTTCAAGAGGAAACTAGACAAGTATCTTCACCGGGTGCCAGATCAACCAGGCTGTGATGGATATGTGGGGCAGCGGGCCTCCAGCAGCAACAGCCTGGTTGACCAGGCGAGCACCAGACGAGCCTGGCCCATGGCCGGGCTCAGAGAGTAGATATACTCTTGAAATTCTTCAAAGGTATATCAAAGGTAAAGGTACTGTATATGCATTTTATCGCTCTAGGGAACTTTAAGCATCGTAGTATAGTATGTGTGGGTGGGGTGGCCAGGAGGGTTACCACACCTGACTTCTTAGAGTAAATACTACTCACCTTTTGCCCTACATTAAAACTACAAATATTTTGAGGTAAATAATGAGTGTAATGTGTGTGTATTTTACTTTTTAATGCCTAGTTCTATTGCTAACTTAATATATGTTAGTGTAAACTTGTTATCTGGCATTTATATGCATTTATAAATGGAAAAAATGGAGTTCTGCTTTCCGGCGAAGTGTGCTTTCCAGCAGTAGCCTGGAACCTAACCTGCCAAATAAGTGGGGCCCTACTGTACTCATATGTGTGTGTGTGTGTGTGTGTGTGTGTGTGTGTGTGTGTGTGTGTGAGACCCAACAATTAATATTTGCACCAATAACTCATTTGTTCATGATTGTAGCCATGTATAAACATAAGTAAGTAAATTTGTTTACAGGATTCATTACCTTTGTACCTAGTTCAGCTATCAAAACTTTGGGAGCCCAGTCTCTGGACCCATTATGTACCTCTGTAATCTGTAAATACCTTTGTAACTTGTCATGATTGTGACCAGATCTACCTGGAGTTCATTACCTTTGTAACTTGTTCAGCTATCAGAACTTTGGGGCCCAGTCCCTGGATCCATTATGTACCTCTGTAATCTTTTGACTACCACCCACAGGATGGGTATGGGGTGCATAATAAACATATTAAACTAACTTCCAGGAGTGAAATGGGAACAAGGGAGCTAAAATTTGCAAAAGGGATAGGGAGTGTGACAAAGACACAGGTTCTTCTTGGAAGACACCTTGTATTAACCAGGGAGGCAAGAAAGTAAATTAGACCCTTTAAACATAAAACTATCGATTAACCATAACCCACAACTTCTTGTGTTGACTCTCGAAATTTCCATAAATTTGAAGTTATTAGGTCTCGTGCATGCAACCCAGTAATGGAAAAAAGTAGAATATCTTATTTTAGAAAAGAGACATTAGCAGATATGTTGACTCTTGTATTCATAGCAAATAAAGCATCAAAAACTTCCTTAGACTGAACAATTGGAGTACAATAATAGGTATACAGTTGACCCCCACCTAATGACCTTAGATAGGAATTGGAGGAATAGTTCATTAAGCAAAAAATGCATTGAGCAAATCACATCTTTCCATAGAAGCTTGTGTTATATTACTTAAGATGGGAGACTTGGATGATAATTTTCCATATATAATTTCTATATAATTTTTTTAAATGCTAAAATTTACAAAATAGTATATACTCGCCAGAGATGAGTTCATTGTGATGGCAGTTGGCAGCCTGGAATCTAGTGTCCAAATGGGAGGCGGTTGTTAAGTGGGCTGAGGGGCCTAGATTTTTTTGGGTTATTCAAAATTAAGTTACATGAACAGTCATCAAACGAGGGTCTACTGTATATACTACTGCACTGAAATTAAATATTTGCTGAAAATATTCACCAGTCATGGTATGTCATGCTTAATTTATATCCCTTCCTTTGTATTTTAACAAAAATACAGCTTTGAAGAATAAAAGGGCACAATACCATGATTGGAACAATACACAAATAACCTGTCCAATCATACCGAAACGTAGTCATAAGTTTCATTCTCCTATGTGTGGATTATTTGTGTATAATACAACATTGAATTATATTTCTGGGTAGTTTAATGTAGAACAATCATTAAATATGACTCCCTTTACATACATTAGTTTTAAAATCAAATTTTACAGGTGGCGCACTATGCTGGTGTGTGCATCAAACGCTTAGAAAGAACAACAGTCAATGCAAAGAGACAACGATTAAAGAAACCAACATTGGAGGAAATTGACCTAGCACGTTTGCACATTTTCCGAGCATCGATGTTTGGAGGCACAATAGAGGAAATCATGGCACTGCAAAGAGATAGGTAAAGTAATAGCCCTACCAATAATTACATAAATTTCAGTACACATTTTACATATGATAGATAATGATGTATGCTTTGCATGTTCATATTTCCATATTTCATTGGCATTTTTATCTTGTGTATCTGTATTTGGCTTGGATGGTCCAAGGAATACCACCATGTAGAAGGAATATGCCATGCACTTTGCTTTATTTGGTGATGATGGTACGCTTTATTTCAGTCCCACAGCACTGGTGGTTTGGCATATATCCTCAGTCTCCACACTTTCCTCTCAATGACTGCACTCTGTATTTTGCCTTGGATTCTGTTTATTTTTTCCTTGTTTCATTTTTCTGCTTCTCTTTTATTTGTTTTATGCTCATTGAGGAATTCTTAACTATGCTGGAACTGTTTGTAGCCAACACTATATTCCTGGAAATATCACTAGTGTAGGTTTCTTAAAATTTCTAACCAAATTAAAAGCCATTGGGCAACATACAAACCATTAATACAACAAGTCTAGACAATTTGCATCCCTGGTGTAACTCCTGGGCAGCTACTAGATGATCTACAGTAATCTGAACATTAAAATGGTATAAAATACCGACAGGTTGTTAGGTAAGACACATATGCAACAGTTAGGTATCTTTATTTCGAAACGTTTCGCCTACACAGTAGGCTTCTTCACTCGAGTACAGAAAAGTTGATAGAAGCAGAAGATACTTGAAGACGATGTAATCAGTCCATCACCCTTAAAGTTTTGAGGTGGTCAGTCCCTCAGTCTGGAGAAGAGCATTGTTCCATAGTATGAAACAATATGAAACAATATTGTTTCATACTATGGAACAATGCTCTTCTCCAGACTGAGGGACTGACCACCTCAAAACTTTAAGGGTGATGGACTGATTACATCGTCTTCAAGTATCTTCTGCTTCTATCAACTTTTCTGTACTCGACTGAAGAAGCCTACTGTGTAGGCAAAACGTTTCAAAATAAAGATACCTAACTGTTGCATATGTGTCTTACCTAACAACTACAGTAATCTGTTGCAAAATACTGCCAATTCTTGATTTTAATCAACCACAAGTTTCATTAAAATTCAGTGGCAATTCATAGTCATCTTAGCAGAATAACTTCTTCAAGGGGGGCTCCTTGGCGTGGTGAAGAGGCTCTTGGTCTGAGGAATTAGACCTGTCGGTCTTCTTCCTCAGACCGAACCTAATTACCCCCCAATCTCCCCTCCCCTATCCCATCCTCCCCATCCTCCCCTTTTTCCTTTCCTCCTCCTCCTCCCCACCCCTCCCTTTTGCCCTTCCTCTTTTCGGCCTTTGGGATTTCTCCCACAGGCGCGCTAGTTCCTAGGTAGGGGAAAGGATACTGGGGTCCATCCCATTCCGTTGAGGTTCTTGGCGGTGGCGTAGTTTGCCGTGGAATCTGGATCGCCTGGGTATGTCCCGATCCCTCTCCGGTATCCCGGAGTAGCTTTGGGTGTCTTTCGGGCGACGGGTGTATCTCTGGAAGCCACCTTTCGGATTCCGGGGGTGGTGGCCGAAGGAGGTATGCTTTGTGGCGGATATCCGGCCGCCCTCTCTTTTGTCCACCGAGGTAGCTCGGCAGATGTGAGGTTGCTATCCCGGATTGTTAGTTTACTAGCATGATGGGTAGGGTATGGCATGGGTTCCATGCTGCATCTGCGCTACTTGCGGTGCTGAGGTCCTCTTGGGCGCGGAGGGAGATTTCTGGCCCTTTCATTCCTCCTAGGAACTATCCCTCCCCGGTCCCCCTTTTTTTTTATTCTTTTTTTTATTTTTATTTTCTTTTCTTCTTTCTTTTTTTTTCTTAAAACAAAAAGAAAGAAGTAACCTAACCATGGCAGCCCTAGTCCATGAACCTCCTACCCCCGGGCCCCTTCTTGATACCGCACCCCGTTCTGACCCCGCCTCGTCTTTGGACCACTCTTCAGACACTCCTCATGCCTCTGTACCTCTTGCCGGTGCTGTTTCCTCACCCGCTTCAGGTACTGAAGCCTCGACTGACTCCTTCGATTTATCGAACCTTCGCTCTCCTCTGACTATGCTTCCGGCCTCTCCCTCTACGGTGCGGCAATTTTCAAATCGCCGACCCGTTCCACGTCGGACCAACTCTGGTCCCACACCTAAACGCCAACGACAATTACCTGCTGATGATACTTCTCCACCTTCTCGTCCTTCTCAGAAACGATCGACACGTCCTTCACTACCTTTCCACGCTCAGTTTCAGACTGAACAATGGACTAAATTCTTCACTTTACGACCGACTTCCTCTACTGCCTATCTTTCTGACCACAGTATTGGCAAGGCACTCCTACGCCATGTTGGTAAAGATATTTCTTTTCATGCTCTTAAGAGCGGTACGCGCATCATCACCGTACAGAATGCTACCCAGGCTCATGAGCTCTCTCGTCTTTCCCATATCGATACTGTTCCTGTAACTCTTGAAAAACATCATTCCCTCAATTCTTGTAGTGGTACCGTCATTCTGCCCCATACCATAGTTCAACAAAATTTCCAGACATGTGGCACTGACATTCTTGAACAGCTGGAACTCCAAGATCTCCCAATCCTCAAGGTAGACACTTACGTTCTTCCTGCCCGCGGGCGAAGACGATACCCTAGCAATGTGGCTCGTTTAACTTTTGACAGCCGAGAACTCCCATCCTCAGTTTTTATAGCAGGACATCGGTTACAAGTCCGAAAGGTGATCCCTACACCGCAACAGTGTAGAAATTGCTGGCGATTTGGCCATCCAGCGAAATATTGCAGATCTATCGCCGAATGCCCAGTCTGTGGTGCCGATGACCATTCTCATACGTCTTGCAATCGATCTCCCTCTTGCCTTAACTGTCATGAGGCTCACCCTTCGTACTCTCGCCGTTGTCAAGTCTATTTAAACGAGCGGGAAATCCGTTACCTCAAAGAGACAGAAGGTCTCCCTTATGCCATGGCAGTTTCTCATCTCCGCCTCCAAGGGAGACTCCCACGTGTTTCTTATTCCCGTGTTTCAAAACGTCCCCCCACTTCTGGTATCCCATCTTCTACACCCACCTCTGTGGTTACCTCTCCCATAGTCACTCCTGTATCTAATCCTTTTGCTGTCCTCGGCTCAGACGTCCCTACTTCAACGCCTCAGTCTGATCTCGCTTCTTCGTGTTCTCTCTCACAAGCCTCAGTAACGACGAGATCTCGTATGACACCTCCTCCCAATCGTCCCTCTACTTCTCAAAAGTCAAAAAAAGGTCCGTTAACACCTCCTACCCATCTTCCACCTCCTCATTTTACCCTCCCTGTCTCTGTCCCTGGTTCTCCCCCTCTCACTGGCTCTGTTACAAGTGTAGAGGTTCACCCTCCTCCTCGTACTGTACCTTCCTCCCCTGTTCCCTCCCAGGTTTCTTCCTCTTCTGCCACCTCCCAGGTTTCTGCCTCTTCTATCCCCTTCCACGCTTCTCCAGTTCCCTCCACCCTTTCGCCCCCCCCCCTACCTTGGTACAGTCCAATACAGTTCCAATCTTTACTCATCCTCCCCCTACCATTTCCAATATTGTCTCCCATACGATGTCTCTGAATTCCGAAACACTTGAAGCAATCTCTGAATATATTGCAGAGACCAAACCATCAATGGACACTGATCCACCCTCTGTTCCTTCTCTCTCCTCTCCTCCATCTGCGCAACTCCTTTCTTCACAGCGCACCGTTCCTTCGCTGCTTGAACGTTTTCCACTGCTTCCGCATGTGGACTTTTCTAGCCCTTCTAGTCCGTAGGAACCCTTACCTGCGGATTTCAAGTATCTTCATCATTGCCAATCATGGCCTATTTACAGTGGAATATACACGGCCTCAGGGGTAATCGGAGCGAGCTTCAGATGTTACTCTCCCAGTTTGCCCCTGTTGGTGTTTGCTTACAGGAACCAAAATTACACTCTGCTGTTATCTCTCCCATCTCAGGCTGTAATTTATTGTATTCTTCAGATCCTTTTCCTGATGGGACCTTTAATGAAAGTGCCCTTCTACGCACTGATATTCCGTACCATCAGCTATTTGTTCATACTTCGCTGCATTACACAGCAGCCCGTATCCACTTGCATAGGTGGTATACGCTCTGTTCTTTATATCTCTCTCCTTCTCGGGCATTATCTATTCCGGATATTGCCTTTCTTGTTTCGTCATTACCGCCACCGATTCTGTTACTTGGTGATTTTAATGCCCACCATTTCCTCTGGGGGGGGTCTCACTGTGATTCCCGTGGAATTCAGTTAGAGGCTTTTCTTGCCACCCACCCCCTCCATGTTTTAAATACAGGTACGCACACCCATTTTGATCCTCGGACTCGTACTTTCTCTTGCATCGATCTCTCAGTCTGCTCTTCCTCCACCGCATTAGACTTCACTTGGTCTGTTCTCCCGGACTTACATGACAGCGATCATTTCCCAATCATTCTTACTTCCCCTTCATATTCACCACCTCTTCGCATCCCACGCTGGCAATTTGATCGGGCAAATTGGAACCTTTACTCACACCTAACTGTTTTTAGAGAGGTTCCTTCTTCGTCCTCCATCGATGAGCTTTTACACCTCTTCTTGTCCTCCGTTTTAACCGCAGCTTCTCATTCTATACCCCAAACTTCGGGCAGGCATTCTCAGAAATGCGTGCCTTGGTGGTCTCCTGCTTGTGCTCGTGCAGTACGTTTGAAACGCGCTGCATGGGGCAGGTACCGGTACAATAGAACCACAGAGAGACTCCTTGATTTTAAACAGAAGCGTGCGATCGCTCGCCGTGTCATCCGTGACGCTAAACGCACTTGCTGGCGAGATTATGTCTCCACCATCACCTCTGCTTCCTCTATGAGTGCAGTCTGGAAAAAAGTACGAAAACTGAGTGGTAAATATTCTCCTGACCCGGCTCCTGTTCTGCGGGTTGCCGGTGTTGATATAGCAAACCCACTAGATGTTGCCAATGAAATTGGCAATCATCTGGTCCGTATTTCTCAGGGACTCCATCTATGCCCCTCATTTCTTTCCTCAAAGTCTGCCAGAGAGTTGGCACCCTTGGACTTTTCTTCTCTCAGAGAAGAACAGTATAATGTGCCTTTTACACTTCAAGAACTGGAGGCAACACTCTCAGCTTGCCGATCATCGGCAGCTGGGCCCGACGACATTCATATTCGTATGCTACAACATTTACATCAGTCAGCCCTTGCAGTCCTATTACGCCTTTACAATCTTATTTGGTCACAAGGAGTTCTTCCACAGCTGTGGAAATCCGCCATTGTTCTCCCTTTCCGCAAACCAGGCACTACGGGACATGAAACCTCCCACTATCGTCCCATTGCTCTTACCAGTGCAGTTTGCAAAGTAATGGAACGCCTAGTAAATAGACGTTTAGTGTGGTATTTAGAGACACATAACAGTCTCTCCACTCGTCAATATGGCTTTCGTAAGGGACGTTCTACCATAGACCCCTTACTACGCTTGGATACGTATGTTCGTAATGCCTTTGCGAATAACCACTCAGTTATTGCCATATTTTTTGACCTTGAGAAGGCATATGACACAACTTGGAGGTATAATATTTTAGCCCAAGCCCACTCCTTAGGCCTTCGAGGCAATCTACCATCCTTCCTTAAGAACTTTTTAACTGACAGGCATTTCCGTGTTCGGGTTAATAATGTGCTCTCCCCGGACTTTATCCAAGCTGAAGGTGTCCCCCAGGGATGTGTTCTGAGCACAACACTTTTTCTCCTTGCTATTAATGATTTGGCCTCTAGTCTTCCATCAAATATTTGGTCATCACTCTATGTTGATGACTTCGCTATTGCCTGTGCAGGCGCTGACTGTCACCTCATTACAGTTTCTCTCCAACATGCAGTCAACCGTGTTTCCAATTGGGCCACCACACATGGGTTTAAATTTTCCAGCACTAAAACCCACCAAATTACTTTCACTAGACGCTCTGTCATCTCCGATCATCCTTTGTACCTCTATGGCTCCAGTATCCCTGAACGTGATAGTCAAGTTTCTGGGCCTCCTCTTTGATCGTAGGTTATCCTGGAAACCTCACATTACCTCTCTGAAGACAACTTGTCACAGCCGGCTGAACCTTCTTAAAACCCTTGCTCATCTTTCATGGGGAGCTGATCGTCGAACCCTCCTCCGCCTACATTCCACCCTTATTTTATCGAAACTTGATTATGGTGACCAGATCTATTCAGCGGCATCTCCTGCTACTCTCTCTAGCCTTAACCCCATTCATCACCAAGGATTACGTTTATGCCTTGGTGCTTTTTGCTCTTCCCCTGTCGAGGGCCTCTATACAGAAGCGAACGTTCCATCCTTATCCGATCGCCGTGATGCCCATTGCCTGCGCTACTATGTACGCTCTCATGATCTCCGCAATCCTTCCATTTATAGAATGGTCACTGATATTAGTAGACATTCTTTATTTGTTCACCGCCCCTGTTTACTCCATCCCTTCTCTCTTCGCCTTCATTCGCTCTTGTCTTCTCTTCAACTACCACCTTTCTATGTACATGTAGCATCTCACTTTTCCCTACTCCCCTGGGAAGTTCCAGCTGTTCAAGTCTGTTCTTTCTCCCTCCCTTGCTCGAAAGCCCAACTGTCTACGGTCACTTCCCGCTCTCTTTTTCTTGACCACTTTCACTCTCATTCTCATGCCATTGCCGTGTACACAGATGGCTCTAAGTCTTCTGACGGCGTAGGATTCGCAGCAGTGTTTCCGGACAGAGTCGTACAAGGGCATTTACTATCTTCGGCTAGTATTTTTACTGCTGAATTGTATGCCATCCTTACAGCACTTATCCGTATTGCATCTATGCCTGTGTCATCATTTGTGGTTGTCTCAGACTCCCTTAGTGCTTTACAGGCTATACAAAAATTTGATACACCTCACCCCTTAGTCCTCCGTATCCAACTTTGGCTACGCCGCATCTTTACCAAGCATAAAGATATTGTTTTTTGTTGGGTCCCTGGTCATGTTGACGTACAGGGCAATGAACAGGCAGACACTGGTGTGCGGTCAGCAGTACATGACCTACCAGTTTCTTACAGAGGTATTCCATTTACGAACTATTTTGCTGCAATGTCTTCCCACCTTCACACCCGTTGGCAACAACGTTGGTCTACTATGCTCAGCAACAAACTTCAATCTATTAAACCGAGTATAGGTTACTGGCCGTCTTCTTATCACCAGTGTCGAGGTTGGGAGACTACTCTTTACCGTCTTCGCATTGGCCATACTCGTCTTACTCATGGATATCTGATGGAGAGGCGTCCTGCTCCTCTCTGTGAGAATTGCCAAGTTCCATTATCAGTCAGCCACATTCTGTTGGACTGCCCACTTTATCAACGAGCACGCAGAATTTACCTCTGTCGTCGTCTTCGCTCCGCTACTCTCTCTTTACCTTCCCTTCTCGCTGATGGACCCACCTTTCATCCGGACTCTCTCATTGACTTTTTGACAACAACTGACTTACTTCACAAATTCTGATACCGTCAGCCCTTTCTACTTCAATCTCTTGCTACCCTCTACCCCCGTACTATCCCCTGCCCCGCTGTTTTCTGTAACCTACTGATCATCCCTCCTCCCTTCTGCCATCCAATACCCTCGCTTCCTTCCCTACCCTGCAGCGCTGTATAGCCCTTGTGGCTTAGCGCTTCTTTTTTATTATAATAATTAGCAGAATAAGGGTTTGTGGGTGTTGAGTTTTTCATATTGCCATCAAATCTTGAAGTTGAGAATGTGCACAGATGTTTAGAAACCATTCTTTGGGAATGTCTTTATTCATTTATATATTTCACAGGTACCCACATCGGCGATTACCCTGGGTTCAAACAACGCTTTCTGAGGAGGTGCTGCGATTACAAGGAACAAATACAGAGGGAATATTTAGAGTTCCTGCAGATTTTGATGAAGTAAGAATATTACTTTGAAATTTTCAAGTAAAAACAATTGAAAATTAAAAAGTGAATTACCCTATTTTATGGTATCGAAGATGTTATTTTTTTCCCCAAGTCGTGAATTTATCCACTATCTTGGAGGTCGAAGCACCGTTGTTTTTGTTTTTTTTTCTTTCTTTCTTTCAAAAATTTAGCCAGTCAGAATTGGGAGAGTCTTGTTTGCCATAAAATATGATAAATACTACAAAAGATGAAAATAAAGTTTTTTGAAAGCTCAGTGTTATAAGATATATGCAAGTGTGGTAACATGAAATATAAGATCAATAGAAGTGTCTGTACAGCTTTGTTATCTACACAAGAGGTGATAATGTGGTTGAACGACTGATACAATAATGACAAGTGTAATGTATTTTTGCCTCGCTGTCCCTCCCAATTTTTCTTTTCTGGTGTCTCCCGATAGTACTTACAGCCTCTCCTCATTGAACAACGGAGTTCCATTCCTAAGATCACATCACTAAACAAATTTGTCGCTAAGCAAGGAGCATACTATAATGGTAGTGGGTTTGTGTCAACCATCTTTGATATTGTTTTAATGTCACCTTTGCACCATTTATCACATTTTTAGTATATTTTTAAATGTTTATACAGTAGTATACTGTATATTGTAATAAACAAAATAGAGGAAATCAGCTCTGATATACATTATTTACGTATGCATACTGGTCAGATAGCCCGTTGTAAGTGAGTCGTAGATAAACGAGTATGTCGCTAAGTGAGGAGAGGCTGTACCACATTTTGAGTAATCGCTACAACTATATTTGCTAAGCAACTGGGAGAGAAAGAATCAACAATATTTATTGGAGGGAGGGAGGGTGCTTGCCATAGCTTATACCAGGGTGCTCAGTGTTCACCACAACAATCTGCCACATTTGTTGCTTCTCTTCCTTTCACAACCTACACAACTAAGAAAGCATATCAGGCAGTAGTACAACACCTGATGGGAAAACCACCGTCCACCTATCCCATATTCCTGCAGGATTCTGTCCTGTCCCTGTGGCACCTTCCACTTTCCTAGTGCATAACAATTTTAAGGAGCTCTCCTGTATTTTCCCGTTTTATTTGCTCACCCTCAAAAGTCTTCTGCTCCCTCTGTTGCTACAAATTATCATAATTATATTAAAAATACCACTAAATGAATTTATGTATATGTGCGTGTGTGCCATAGTACTGTGTGTTTCTATAAATAGGCAACATGTCCTCATCTTCAGTAAAAACCTACTTAATGGTGCTCATTCCTCCTATGGCTCAAAATATGTCTTGCATCAAAAGACTTGCTAAATTTTATCCTGCCATTTTGTGCCTTCCTGCTATATCCACCTTTATGCTGTCTCCCATTGAAAATAGTCCTGGGGATGCCTCTCTCTCAGTAATAGGATCGCCAAAATTATCTAATACTCTATCTTGTTTTTGCAGGTTCATCAGCTAAAGCAAGTTGTTGACCAGTGGGAAGTGGGAGACTGTGGTGATGCTCATGTTGCTGCTGCTCTCTTGAAACTTTGGTACCGGGAGCTTTATGAACCTCTTATACCAGACTCCCTATACCAGGCAGCCATTAATGCTCATGATGATCCAATTCAAGCTGTTGCTCTTGTCAATAAACTTCCTGAAATTAATAGGCTTGTGCTGTCATATCTTATCAGGTTAGTACATTTGCTTTTCAATAATTCTTCTTTCAGCAGACAATTATTTACAAGAATTCAAATCTGTAAATACAGTACTGGTAAATTATTGACATATAAAAATACGTATGTATATAAATGAATTTGGCATATTTTCATTGTTTTGTAATTGCATGAGTTTATAGTTATATATAGAATCCTTCTGTCAGGTTTTTACAGTACTTTGCCCAGCCGGACATTGTAACTGCTACCAAAATGGATGCTAGCAACTTAGCAATGGTGATGGCTCCTAACTGTCTCCGGTGCACAAGTGATGACCCTCGTATTATATACGAAAACACTCGGAAGGAAATGGCCTTCATACGTACACTCATCCAACATCTGGACACAACTTTTATGGAAGGGGTTGTCTGAGACTGGCATTTTGTGGTATAAGGACTTTGTTATTCAATTATCTGTCTATATATACCACAGACCCTATCATGACACATGTGCATTGCTGGTAATTAAAGTCATGGATTCATGAATGTCTTCATTATAAATAAAATGTTTTTGCTGCTGTACTGTGTTCAGATGATATAAAAAAAAAAAGCCTTTATTTTCCTGGACATTCTGTAATTAAAAAAAAAGAGTACTGTCAGTAGAGAGGATGTATGCCATGCAAGCTTGGTGCTCATGATCATCTTGCTCTTACCTCTTAGGCACAGGGTGGATACTTAAAAGGTCCCCAGAACTAAGCACAAACTCAATTCCATTTCTATACCAGGCTTGTAAAATACAACAAATTTCCTACTAGGAATGAGTTTTAAGCTCATAAGCATTTTGGTATTCTAAAATCAAGTTTTGGATTTGGTCCTAACATCTTGAAAAAAAAATTGTGATTTGATTCCTTTGACTAGTATATTTAAGGTTGGGTAAAGAATGCTTGAAATTTTTTTGCACAATTCCATATAATGCAAATATTTAGAATTTATTTGTTAGTAGTGAGCTGTCATGATTTTTCCTGCTTTACTTTTATTGTTTATGTTTAACGTTCAATAGCTGAAAATAATAAATGAACCTTATGAGAGTGGAGTACATAATTTTGTCTATATGTAACACTGATACCATACCAAATTTTTTTTTTTTTAATTAAAAAAAAAAAAAAAAGTTTGTGCAAAAGGTTTACTGTAGTGCTTGCCTTTTTTGTCTAAAGTCCAGTACTATGTCAACTAACATTCCAAATTCACAGTGAGCCGAGTTACACTCATTACAGGACTTTCAGGGATCCCTCACTAAGTGGAGGCTACTGGCCATGTTAATAAAAGTTTGAATGTTAAGATTTATTCAGACAAACTGATTAGACAAGTAATTGGATTTCTGATATTCAGAATATTATTAGTATTTGTGGGAAGGTAATGAAGATTTGTCTAACAGTCATTTGATGGTACTGTATCTGGATATTATTTCAGTTTATGCATTTTATGTTATTGACTTACCAAAATACAGTGGCGTCACACAGTGAGGAAGATGCCTTGGGGTCGGTCATTGATCATGTAGTTGGTGTTCCAACTTTTCATAACATGGTCTTGAAAAACCAACGTTCCTCTACCACACAGCTTAAAAGATTTAAAGAGAACCCTACCTTTACGTCCTGAATGAAAAATGGACATGCCTATTATCTAGTCTTCAACTTGTATAGTATTTTTTTCACAAACTCTTTGTGCCAACTCAAACAAATGAAAAACAGATCAAATCTACTTTGTTTGCATTTGTTACAGGCACACATGCTTTTGTTAAATGACTTGATATAGTTAAAATGTTATTTTTTATACCATGTTGACAACAGTTTGTTACAGCCTTATGTAACACATTCTTTGCTACTTGTTCGGCAAAAAATTGTACATGAATTTAAAGATAAAAAGTATATATGTTTATGAGTGTGAAGTTGGATGATAGTCGGATGGTGGTATTTTTTATATACTACTTAATTATTCTAGGACATTTAATTATATAGCCATATAAGCCAAGTAATCATGTAATTGATTGGAAGGTGACAAGGACAGAATACTTTGAGCCAATAAAAACTTTAAAAGTTTATTTTTTCTGAATTTTCTTACACTAGACTTGTGACATTCTTCTGAAGTGAATTCAGTGTGTGTTTTGCATACATATAATCTCTGGTGTAAAACATAAAACAATATATGCCATTTTTTGTCAACTTCAAAAAAAATAATTATAAAGACATGCTCTTGTAAGTAAATGAAGTTTGAACTGAGTCAGATATTCACACAGTTTACTTTTCCATATGTGAATTAAGTGGTTTACTTCTCCATGTGTGTATTAAGAGCTATCATTTAATAGCAAATTTTACAAATGTAAATCCCTGTATTAAATACAGTATACCAAACCAATAATTATTTCAAATGTAAATACTGTACTCTTAAATATACCAAATCCATAACTTTCACTATCAGAAGCTCAATACCTTTCACAAAAACTAAACTTCAAATCATTTCTGTAGCCCCCCTTAAAAATATGAATTTGGCTCATGTGTGTTGGTTACTTCACAGGTTGGTGTGTGACTGTTTAACTCAAGCAGCATAAGCTAGTTACTATTGCATTTAGAGGATAAATGTGGAATGTACTGAATAGTTTAGTGTCTATTTAAATGAGGCTTGAAGACATATATATTGTATAAACATATAGGCCAATATTGCATCTTTTTACATCTTTTATGTGCCTGAGAAAGTAAAGCACAATTTTTTTTGTACAAATTTCATCAGATTTGATGCATCTAAAAAAAAAAAAAAAATCTGCCTTTGGCTTAAGCACTAGTAGCTATGCAGCTAGAAATTATTTGGAACTTAATTCTGGCAAGGCTTGTATGATAATTTTAATTTGGAAAAATGTACAGATGTCCTTGTGTAATATACATTGATATTGTATAGCTGTATCTCAGAATGTTATAAGCACTTAACATCATTTGTATCATATGAATATTAAAAAATGTATGCTTATTTTATTTGGATTTAGACCTGGGTTGTTTTCAATATCTGCAGAATTCTTACAAGCTTTAAATATCAATTACAGCACTATATAGTTATATAAATGTCAATATTTCATCAGCAATATAAAAAGAAAATAGATCCCATTAACACGATAAAATTATAGTTGAGCGACACATCATGTTTGGCCAAAAGCCAAATTGCTCTTCAGGAATACTTGAGAGATTAAGTTTGCAGCAAAGCATCTGATTCTGAAAGTTTACATAAATAAGCCATAGTTGCAGTTCCATTGTTTTAGTCCACTGCCATCTCAAAATACTGCATTCCAGATGAAATATTCCATGTTGCCACTCAGGAAACCATGGCAAAAAAATGTGAAAAACTTGATTCCTTGTGGTTTTTCAAAAATCTGCAGCCAATGGGCAAATTATATATTGTGCATTTTAACATAAATGCTGAAAGAAAGAACTTACATGACTAATAGAATGATCAACTAATGAGTACTTGGCCAAAGGTGATTAAGAATGTACTTTTGCCTTTGACAAGTTTCGAAAGGTTTTTCTACTCTTAAAGCCCGGCCCTGGGTCAGCCTTATCTAGAGTCAAGCAGGTTGTTGCCCAGTGACCCACATATCCAGCACAGCCTAGTTGATTTGGCATTTAGTGGAGAGACTTGTCCAGTTTCCTCTTGAAGACTTCTATACTTGTCCAGCATTTGATATCTTCTGGTGAGATGTTGAATAGTCTGGGACTATGGATATTAATAGTGTTCTCTTACTCTATTCACAGCACCCCTGCTTGTCACTGTTTTACACTTCCCGTATCTGAAACTCCAGTACGTTTTTATGGCAGTGTGCAGATTTGGGACTAGGCTCTCAAGTACATTCCATGTATATATTATCTTGCATCTTTCTCCTTCTCTAACATGTACATATTTAGGACTCTGAAGAGTTCCAAGTAATTTAAATGCTAGACTGGCTCAAGTGGGCTCTAAATTATCTCTATATCTGCTCCAGCTTTGATTATCTCCCCTGTCCTGAACAGGTTTGTCAATATTAAACAATACTCTAAACAAAAGAATATGAGGAATTTGATTAGTGTTGCCATTCTTTATAATGCAATGACCTCAATACACAGCTTCAAGAGTAGATATGATAAAGCCCCAGAAGCCAAAAATCAGTGATGTCAGTCCTAGTAGTCTAGGTGGGGCCAGGAGCTGAGCCTCAATCCTCACAAATATAACACTGAGTAGGAACATGCCATATATCCAGTACATTTGCTAATAGCAAAAGAAGGATGGCCAAAAGCCAAATTGAGTCTGTTCATCACTAACTTGACCATGATGCTGGCAGCAATTATGAAAGTGCCCAGACAATGGAAAATTGTAGGAAAAATTAACACCTAAGATTGGGATGCTCAGTACTGTAAAAGGTGCAGGAAATTCTGAGAGTAAACTGTACTGAACATAGGAATGGCCAGAGCCCCAGTAAAATATAACCTCTTGTGAAGCAACTATGTACAGTACACTGACTCTTCACACCACAGAATGAAAAAGTCATGCAAGCACTTGTTAGAGAAATTTATCCCACTGCTTGTCACTAATGTGGCAAAATATAGGGGAGAAGGAAAGGCATATCATTTGGTACACTGCCACCACCAGTTCTAACCGGGGCAAGAAATGGAATACTTTAATATGCATGAATTAAGAAACAGAAAAAAATGGTACAGCATAAGATAACAATGAAGATGTTTTAAAAAAACAAAAAAACAGTTGGATAATGAGACTGATGAGATACCTGGCTCTTGGGATACCACCAGCCTGAGTGAAAAGTAGTTGATGAGGCATCTTTACAGATCCTCTACTTTTACTAACTGGGTGTTAAATGCACTTTAATTAAACGAAGAGTTTCAGTTGACCCAAAATTTCACTTGTACATTGAGAGGATATGGGGATGTACATGATACCCTTGTTTACAATGTAATGATAGCACAAAAATGAATACATAGAGAAATACAAATACAGTAGTACCCCCATATCCACGGGGGATACATTCACAGCTGAACTGCATGAAATTCTCATAGCAATTATATGCTTTGTGTCCAGGCCTACCTGAACATTTATGGTAGTTTCAGACTCTTAGTGCTTTATAAGCTATTAAAAAATTTAACTCACCTCATCCTCTAGTTCTTCATATACAACTTAGGTTGTGCTGCATTTCTAGTAAAAAAGAAATAGTTTTCTGCTGGGTTCCTGGTTATGGTGATGTTCAGGGCAATGAACAGGCGGCTTCTACTTCATGGTCAACGATACATGACCTTCCAGTTTCATATAGGGGTATTCCATTTTCAGACTATTTTGCTGTAATCTCTAGCCACCTTCATAACCATTGACAACAATGTTGATCTTTGTTGATTCACAACAAATTATATTTTATCAAGCTGTGTTTAGGATTCTGGCCTCATCATCAATGTCATAGTTGCAAGAATACTTTTTCCTCATTTTCGCATCGGGCACACATCTCACTCATGGGGTATCTCGTGGAGAGGTGCCCAGTTCCACTAAGAATTTCCAGGTTCCAATTTCAGTTTGCTATATTCTATTGGACTGTCCTGTCTACCAGTGAGAATGTAGAATTTACCTGTAATGTTGTTGCTGCTCTCCCACCCTTTATCTTCCTCCTTACTGACGATCCCACCTTTGACACAGACTCCCTCTTTGACTTTTTGACAGCAACACATCTGTTACACAAACTTTGATTATACTTCCTTAAGCACTCCTCTCTGCCTTTAATAACTCTACCTCTGTTATACTTTCCATCCTTGCTAGGCTCAGATCAAGTACATTCAACTATAAGCACATCCTTACCTGCAGCACTGTATAACCCTAGTAGGTTTAGCACTTCATTTTGATTATAATAATAATAATCCAAAACTTATCATGGATACCAGAAACCATGGATAGCAGTGAACTTTTAAGCTTTTTTTCATTTATATACTTTTTTTTTTTTTAACAAGTCGGCCGTCTCCCACCGAGGCAGGGTGACCCAAAAAAAGAAAGAAAATCCCCAAAAAGAAAATACTTTCAACACTTTCACCTCACTCACACATAATCACTGTTTTTGCAGAGGTGCTCAGAACACAACAGTTTAGAAGCATACATGTATAAAGATACACAACATATCCCTCCAAACTGCTAATATCCCAAACCCCTCCTTCAGAGTGCAGGCATTGTACTTCCCATTTCCAGGACTCGAGTCCGGCTATATAAAAATAACTGGTTTCCCTGAATCCCTTCACTAAATATTACCCTGCTCACACTCCAACAGACTGTCAGGTCCCCAATACCATTCGTCTCCATTCACTCCTATCTAACACGCTCACGCACGCTTGCTGGAAGTCCAAGCCCCTTGCCCACAAAACTTCCTTTACCCCCTCCCTCCAACCTTTTCGAGGACGAGCCCTACCCAGCCTTCCTTTCCCTACAGATTTATACGCTCTCCAAGTCCTTCTACTTTGGTCCATTCTCTCTAAATGACCAAACCACCTCAACAACCCCTCTTCAGCCCTCTGACTAATACTTTTATTAACTCCACACCTCCTAATTTCCACACTCTGAATTTCCTGCATAATATTTACACCACACACTGCCCTTAGACAGGACATCTCCACTGCCTCCAACCACCTCCTCGCTGCTGCATTCACAACCCAAGCTTCACACCCATAAGAGTGTTGGTACTACTATACTTTCATACATTCCCTTCTTTACCTCCATAAATAACGTTTTTTGTCTCCACATATACCTCAACACACCACTCACCTTTTTTACCTCATCAATTCTATGATTAACCTCATCCTTCATAAATCCATCCACTGACACGTCAACTCCCAAGTATCTGAAAACATTCACTTCTTCCATACTCCTCCTCCCCAATTTGATATCCAATTTTTTTTTATCTAAATCATTTGATACCTTCATCACCTTACTCTTTTCTATGTTCACTTTCAACTTTCTACCTTTACACACACTCCCAAACTCATCCACTAACCTTTGCAATTTTTCTTTAGAATCTCCCATGAGCACAGTATCATCAGCAAAAAGCAACTGTGTCAATTCCCATTTTGTATTTGATTCCCCATAATTTAAACCCCTTCCCGAACACCCTAGCATTTACTTCTTTTACAACCCCATCTATAAATATATTCAAATAACCCGCACATAAAAGACAGAAGCTTACGACGACGTTTCGGTCCGACTTGGACCATTGACAAAGTCACACTAACAGAGGAGGAGCAGGACGGCTATATATAGGCAGGAAGAGGTGGAGGTAGTAGTAGTGGTAGTAGTAGTGGTGGTAGTAGTACAAGAATTGTATATAATACCGACAGGATGAAATGACACATGCACAACACCCGGGCATCCCCACCGTAGACGTTTCGCCATCCAGCCAGCCACTGGATGGCGAAACGTCCACAACAAAGACAACCAGACGCCGCACATGTGTCTAATTTCATCAGTAGATGTAGTAGAAGAAGAAGAGGAAGTAGTACTGGTAGTGGTAGAAGTGGGAAATAAGGAAGACGAGCCAGTCAAATACAAAGGAAGGGGAGCACTGCAAGAGAGCTAGAAACCCACAGAGGGAGAGCAAGCGCACCGAGGTGCGTGAAAGGGGAAGTGGTGAAATAAAATAAAGAAGGAACAGAAACACGAGACAGGAGAGAGAAAGACAACCCAGAGGAGAAAAGGAGAGAGGAAAGGGGAAGAGGAAGAAGAAAAAGAAGAAGAAGAAGAAAAATGAGGATTCAGGTTAAGTCACGGGTGTTCTGAAGTTTGGAGCATTTTACAATGTAGTGGGAGAGGAAGGCATCTACAGAGACGAAGCCAGGGCTAAGGTTCATACAAGGAATTTCTTCTCTCCCAAACTCTCTACTCATGGGAACTCTTCTATCCTCTGCCTTCCCTACATTTCCGGTCTTTCTAATCTCAACAATTCTCTTCGTCCCTTAGACATCAAGCTTACCTTCCGCCAGACTAACACTCTTCGCACTAATCTCGTTCATACCTCTCCTCCCTCTACAGATGTTCCTGGTGTCTACTCTATTTCTTGCTCCTCCTGTCCTCTTCAATACTTTGGAGAAACTGGTCGATCTCTTTCTGACAGACTTAGGGAGCACATAAATAGTGTTAGGCTTGCCGACACTAACAATGCTCTTTTCTGTCACGTCAGAGTCTTCCCTACTTCCAACTCGAACAGTCGCCGTTTAGTTGAATCCTCTCTTATACACAACTTTCCTTGTATGAACCTTAGCCCTGGCTTCGTCTCTGTAGATGCCTTCCTCTCCCACTACATTGTAAAATGCTCCAAACTTCAGAACACCCGTGACTTAACCTGAATCCTCATTTTTCTTCTTCTTCTTCTTTTTCTTCTTCCTCTTCCCCTTTCCTCTCTCCTTTTCTCCTCTGGGTTGTCTTTCTCTCTCCTGTCTCGTGTTTCTGTTCCTTCTTTATTTTATTTCACCACTTCCCCTTTCACGCACCTCGGTGCGCTTGCTCTCCCTCTGTGGGTTTCTACACCATGGTGACATTACACATCCCTGTCTAAGACCTACTTTTACCGGGAAGTAGTCTCCCTCTCTTCTACACACCTTAACCTGAGCCTCACTATCCTCATAAAAACTCTTTACAGCATTTAATAACTTACCATCTATTCCATATACTTGCAACATCTGCCACATTGCTCCCCTATCCACTCTATCATATGCCTTTTCTAAATCCATAAATGCAATAAAAACTTCCCTACCTTTATCTAAATACTGTTCACATATATGCTTCAATGTAAACACTTGATCTACACATCCCCTACCTACTCTGAAACCTCCTTGCTCATCCGCAATCCTACATTCTGTCTTACCTTTAATTCTTTCAATAATAACCCTACCGTACGCTTTTCCTGGTATACTCAATAAACTTATTCCTCTATAATTTTTACAATCTCTTTTGTCCCCCTTCCCTTTATATAAAGGGACTATACATGCTCTCTGCCAATCCCTAGGTACCTTCCCCTCTTTCATACATTTATTTAACAAAAGTACCAACCACTCCAACACTATATCCCTCCCTGCTTTTAACATTTCTGTCATGATCCCATCAGTTCCAGCTGCTTTACCCCCTTTCATTCTACGTAATGCCTCACGCACCTCCCCCACACTCACATCCTGTTCTTCTTCACTCCTAAAAGATGGGATACCTCCCTGGCCAGTGCATGAAATTACCGCTTCCCGTTCTTCGTCGACATTTAAAAGTTCCTCAAAATACTCTCTCCATCTACCCAAAACCTCCATTTCCCCATCTACTAACTCCCCTACTCTGTTTTTAACTGACAAATCCATTCGTTCTCTAGGCTTTCTTAACTTGTTTAACTCGCTCCAAAATTTTTTCTTATTTTCATTAATAAAATTCCTTGACAGTGCCTTTCCCACTCTATCATCTGCTCTCCTTTTGCACTCTCTCACCACTCTCTTCACCTTTCTTTTACTCTCCATATACTCTACTCTTCTTATAACACTTCTGCTTTGTAAAAACCTCTCATAAGCTAACTTTTTCTCTTTTATCACACTCTTTACTTCATTATTCCACCAATCACTCCTCATTCCTCCTGCACCCACTCTCCTATAACCACAAACTTCTGTCCCACATTCTAATACTGTATTTTTAAAACTATTCCAACCCTCTTCAACCCCCCCACTACTCATACTTGCACCAGCTCACCTTTCTGCCAATAGTTGCTTATATCTCACCTGAACTTCCTCCTCCCTTAGTTTATACACTTTCACCTCCCTCTTGCTAGTTGTTGCCATTTTCCTCTTTTCCCACCTACCTCTTACTCTAATTGTAGCTACAACTAAATAATGATCAGATATATCAGTTGCCCCTCTATAAACGTGTACATCCTGGAGCCTACCCATCAACCTTTTATCCACCAATACATAATCTAACAAACTACTTTCATTATGTGCTATATCATACCTTGTATGTTTATTTATCCTCTTCTTCATAAAATATGTATTACTTATTACCAAACCTCTTTCTACACATAGCTCAATTAAAGGCTCCCCATTTTTATTTACCCCTGGCACCCCAAAATTACCTACTACTCCCTCTACAATATTTTTGCCCACTTTAGCATTGAAATCCCCAACCACGAGTACTCTCACACTTGGTTCAAAACTCCCCATGCATTCACTCAACATTTCCCAAAATCTCTCTCTGTCCTCTACACCTCTCTCTTCTCCAGGTGCATATACGCTTACTATAACCCACTTTTCACATCCAACCTTTATTTTACTCCACATAATCCTTGAATTAATACATTTGTAGTCCGTCTTTTCCTGCCATAGCTTATCCTTCAATATTATTGCTACTCCTTCTTTAGCTCTAACTCTATTTGAAACCCCTGACCTAATCCCATTTATTCCTCTCCACTGAAACTCTCCCACCCCCTTCAGCTTTGTTTCACTTAAAGGCAAGACATCCAGCTTCTTCTCATTCATAACATCCACAATCATCTCTTTCTTATCATTTGCACAACATCCATGCACATTCAGACTTCCCACTTTGATAATTTTCTTATTTTTTTTTAGTAATTTTAACAGGAAAAGGGATTACTAGCCCATTGTTCCCGGCATTTTAGTTGACTTTTACAACACGCGTCGCTTACAGAGGAAAGATTCTTATTCCACTTACCCATGGATATAAAAGGAAAAGTAATAAGATCAAGAACTATTAAGATAAAATCAAAGAAAACTCATCTGAGTGTGTATAAATAAACATGTACATGTATGTGTAGTGTGACCTAAGTGTAAGTAGAAGTAGCAAGACGTACCTGTAATCTTGCATATTTAAGAGACAGACAAAAGACACCAACACTCCTACCATCATGCAAAACAATTACAGGCTTTTATTTCACACTCACTTGGCAGGACGGTAGTACCCCCCTGGGTGGTTGCTGTCTACCAACCTACTACCTACAAAATAATAAAGTTTAATTGATAAATTACACACAATAAGTGAAGAATTAGCGCTTTTTCACCAATGGGAAGCACTTCACAGCTTCTCTTAGATTTTGAAGAATGGCAACTGTAAATGCTTTTCTAGTAACAAGGTCTTGTCTCCACTCATGTTCAACCACACCAAACTTCTCTGAATGGTCTCTGGCCTTAAATATATCTTGTATTAGCTTTGTACCTTACCAGTCTAACTGGTATTGGGCCCTGACAAACTGACTTTAAGGGTTCATAAAAAATGAAGAAATTAACTTGAACCCCCTAACTAGTCTTTTCAATATTTCACTTCAAACAGGTATCATACTTGATATTTGGAAGCTAGCTAGCAATTCCAACCTACTAAATGGCAGATAGAATTACAGCCCAATGATTCCAAGTTTTGGGCCCCCTTGTTCATAAATCCACATTTAAAACCATGAAGCAATTAAAAGGGGACATGAGTAAATTTGCTGACAACACAAAATTAATTGGGAGGACACCACAGAACTTCCAAATGAACTGGACAAATTAATTGTATGGTTGGAAAAACAGTAGATGCAGTTCAAATTGCATAAATGCAAAGTTTTAATCTTTGCAACTTAAAATAACTCCAGTCTTTTTGAAGTTGCCCAAGCTGTTGGCTTTGATGATTCTGCTTAGCAGTTTGTTCCACTCATCCATAGTTCTGCTGCCAGACCAGTAATTTCCTGTCCTTTCTGAATGAATTTGTTCAATTGAGTTCACTGTTTAGAGTTTTTTCTTAACTGGATATCCTCGATATCCTATTTATAGCTCCTTCCACTTGTATACTTCATTAGTACTTTCAGGAAGTGTGGGTCTGGGGCTCTCAATCCCTCTTCCTGTGAGGGATTCCTTGTACAGTGGACCCTCGCCTAACGCTATTAATCCGTTCCTGAGAGCTCAGCGTTAGGCAAAATTATCATTAGGCAAATTAATTTTCCCCATAAGAAATAATGGAAATCAAATTAATCCGTTCCTGACACCCCAAAGTATGAACAAAAAAAAAATTTTACATGAAATATTAATTTTAATACACACAAACTGAAGAAGACATGCACAGTTACATGACACTTACCTTTATTGAAGATCTGGTGATGATTGATGGGATGGGAGGAGGGGAGAGTGTTGATGGTGTTAGTGTTTAGAAGGGGAATCCCCTTCCATTAGGACTTGAGGTGGCAAGTTCTTTTCCAGGGTTACTTCCCTTCTTCTTTTAATGCCACTAGGAGCAGCTTGAGAGTCACTGGACCTCTGTCGCACAACATATCTGTCCATAGAGGCCTGTACCTCCCGTTCCTTTATGACATTCCTAAAGTGTTTCACAACATTGTTAGTGTAATAGTCACCAGCACGGCTTGCAATAGCTGTGTGAGGGTGATTTTCATCAAAAAAGGTTTGCACTTTAAGCCACATTGCACACATTTCCTTAATCTTTGAAGTAGGCAACTTCCTCAATTCCTCTATCCCCTCCTCCGAAGCAGTTTCCTCAGGTGTGGCCTCTTGCTGTTGAAGATGATCTAGCAGCTCATCAGTGGTTAGTTCTTCATTGTCCTCCTCCACCAACTCTTCCACATCCTCCCCACTAACCTCCAACCCCAAGGACTTCCCCAATGCCACAATGGATTCCTCAACTGGCATAGGATTCCCAGGGTTAGCCTCAAACCCTTCAAAATCCCTTTTGTCTACATATTCTGGCCACAGTTTCCTCCAAGCAGAGTTCAAGGTCCTTTTAGTCACTTCCTCCCAAGCCTTACCTATAATGTTTACACAAGTGAGGATGCTAAAGTGATCTCTCCAAAACTCTCTTAGAGTCAATTGAGTTTCTGAGGTCACTACAAATCACCTTTCAAACATAGCTTTTGTGCACAGTTTCTTGAAGTTGGAAATGACCTGCTGGTCCATGGGCTGCAGGAAAGGAGTGGTATTAGGAGGCAAAAACTTGACCTTAATGAAGCTCATTTCCGCAGAAAGTCGCTCTGCCACGTCTGAAGGATGACCAGGAGCATTGTCTAATACCAGGAGGCACTTAAGGACTAATTTCTTTTCAATTAGGTAATTTTTCACAGTGGGGGCAAATGCATGTTGTAACTAGTCATAGAAAAAGTCCCTAGTGACCCATGCCTTACTGTTTGCCTTCCACAGCACACACAAATTAGCCTTGAGGACATTGTTTTTCCTGAACACTCTGGGAGTTTCAGAGTGATACACCAATAAAGGCTTCACTTTGCAATCACCACTAGCATTGGCACACATTAACAGAGTAAGCCTGTCTTTCATAGGCTTATGTCCTGGGAGTGCCTTTTCCTCCTGAGTAATGTAGGTCCTGCTTGGCATTTTCTTCCAAAACAGGCCTGTTCCATCACAGTTAAACACTTGTTCAGGTTTCAGTCTTTCACTGTCTATGTACTCCTTGAATTCCTGCACATATTTTTCAGCCGCTTTGTGGTCCGAACTGGCAGCCTCACCATGCCTTATCGCACTATGTATGCCACTACGACTCTTAAATCTCTCGAACGAACCTTTGCTGACCTTAAATTCACTCACATCATCACTAGTTGCAGGCATTTTTCTAATTAAATCGTCGTGCAACTTCCTAGCCTTTTCACATATGATTGCTTGAGAGATGCTATCTCCTGCTATCTGTTTTTCGTTTATCCACACCAATAACAGTCTCTCAACATCTTCTATCACTTGCGATCTCTGTTTCAAAAACAAAGTTGCACCTTTGGCAAGAACAGCTTCCTTGATTGCCATTTTCTTGGCCACAATATTAGCGATGGTTGATTGGGGTTTTGTGTACAACCTGGCCAGCTCAGAGACACGCACTCCACTTTCATAGTTAGCAATGATCTCTTTCTTCATATCCATAGTAATTCTCACTCTTTTTGCTGTAGGGTTGGCACTAGAAGCTTTCTTGGGGCCCATGGTGACTTATTTTGCAGGTGCAATCACTAAAAAGGCTGTGATAATATGAAATGTTCCGATTGTATGCTTGGAAGCGACCGCGGTGGCTGGCTTGTAAACACTGGCACCCACGGAACAAGTGAGGCGGGCGCAGGCTGCACGTGGACGCATCTCGAACAAATCGTGTTGAGCAAGTTTTTTAGCGCTAGCTGAGGCAAAATTTTTGCGTTAAAATGTATCGCTAGGCGAGGGTCCACTGTATAGCGGCTTAATTTTGTTCTCTGAATGTTCTCCAAAGCATTTGTATCCATTCTATGGTGAAAAGACTGGAGCTGCACCACATGGTCTAGGTGGGGCTCCTGCTGGTAATGTGTAGAGCTGTGGAATAACTTTTGGACTCATGTTGCTTGTGCTTCTTGATAGAGTCCAGTCTTTTAGGCTTGTTGCAGGCACTTGAACACTAGTTTCTTATGTTAATAGTATGCAATACTGATAAGTTGATGAAGAAGACATGTGCAACACCTTGGTAGAACTGCTTTGGCTTCCAATTTCTGCTTGCCATGGCTTCTGGGTCATTTTTTCATAGTGTGATTAAGTTCTATATTGCTTTTTGTGTATTTTATTTTATTCCCGAGGACTGGGATTTTGCACTTTTCTCATACTGAACTTAATCTGCCACCTGTCCGATCATGATGTTAGCCTGTTTAAGTCATTCTGAAGATTGATGGTACCTTCCTTGGAATTTGTTGGTCTGTTTTTGTGTTGTCAGGTAATTTATTTATGTTGCTTTGTTCCTGCATCAAGGTTGCTGATGGGGGATTGCGAGCAGCAGGGAGCCCAGGCATTGCTGGGATTCGGGTGAACAGCATAGTGTTCTTTGGCATGGTGTGCTATATGTTTTCTTATTTAGCAAAACTGGATATATCAGCAGTATGCTGCTACCATATTTTATATGACAGTTACACAGTGGGAACACAAGCTAGCTATGTTTCCCTGTCATATTCCATTATGCAGGATGGGTCACAAATCTGTCAGCTTGAGCTGGAAGATTTCACCAGGGTAATGAGGATACTGTCAAGTATTCCATTCCAAAGCAGGGGCAACAGCTTATATATAAGAGAGGAAAAAATTGGGACAGAAATTTGTATCACATAATATACCTAAGTACAATCAATGATATATAACAATGTAGTCACCACATGCATAAATATACATACGTAATTGTGCCACCCTCGCAACAGCCTGCCTGAACATAATGAAACACACTTTCACTTAGTACAATAATAATTACTAAACATAAGCATAATCAAAATAACATGGGCATAGCTAAGCTGCATTACACTGATTCATTAGAGGTCACACATGGATGTCCGACACAGCAGCTGGGGAACATATGTGAGGTTCCTAAGTCTGAAGACCACAATTTTCAAATTGTAGGCGACCCACAAATGGAAGACAAGGACTCGGAGATGACGGCTACTCCATCCCAAATCCAATTATCATCAGATGATAATGAGGGCTTCCTGGATAGTCGTCAACAAAGTATGAAAAACAAGAAGTTGGCACAGGCGCTTCTAAAACACCAACCTGCCAACCAAGGTAGGCTAGTAAACCTTCCTTCTTTGAAAACCTCCCTTATTTACTTTAGAGAAGATCATCAAACAAAATTAATATTTGATGACAGATGTGCTTTAAGTTCCACATACTTTGCCGTTCCAAAGGTTTAAACTATACAATATAAGACCTAATAAACGTAAATAACTCCTCACTGTTGACTGTGATAGTGATGCTTTTCAGAGATGAATATCAAAGAAATTCAAGGGGATAAAGTCACCTGCACCGAATCACCAAGTATAATAGAATGTGCCATGGAATAATAATAAATCTCTGTGACCTGAGGATGACATTAAAACAGAATTGACCAAGGATTACATCATACAACAGGGTGAAGAAATTTATGACAAAATAATAGGAACTTGTGATAGATTATTATTATTATTATCAAGGGGGAAGCACTAAACCCGGAGGATTATACAGTGCCTGGGGGGGGGGATGTGGAAGGCATTCAGGCTTAATTCGGGGAACTGGGGTACAGATACAATTCCCTAAACAAGAGCCCCTCACCAACATCAAGGAACCTTCCTTGAGGGGAGTTGTTGATAGAGAAATGGTCTTAATCAGCTTTCTGGACACAATTCCATGAAGGGAATATGTAATCAGGGTTTTGGCTGCAGACTAGAAACATGATTTCAATGACCTTCACATTGTATCAAATTCAAAATGTTCGATCATCTTAGGTCAAATTACATAAAATCAGTTAAGCATGGCAAATGCTTAGAACATTATACTACTCAGGATTGTAAAAAAAAAAAAAACTCTTAAATACCCAAACTGTGCTAGTGAGCATGAAGTGAGGGACAAATTATGCCCAACATACTTATCACTGATTTCCATATAAAAATCAAAGAAAATGTTAGAACATACAGAGATGCTTACCACAGAACCAAGACAACCTCTTTCCTTCACAAGTTCAACTCACACTCCACTCAAGCTAAAACTTCATCTATAAGTACTGCATCCTCCTTATATGACCCCTCCCTAACCTGCTTATGCACTAGACATTGAAATAGGAGAACTACTAAAAAATACAACAAATCTTATAATAATAATAATAATAATAATAATCATTATTTCTACAAGTACATGTACAAAGTATACAGGCCTAGCTAACATCAATGACATACTATTATACAGATAGCCCCTTGTTATGCAGAGCATTTCGGGAAAATTAGGTCACCCTTGTCCCAGGATGCAAACCCACACCAGTCGACTAACACCTAATGTTTCGACCCATACTGGGGATCGACCCCAGGACCTCGGTGTGAGAGCTAAGTGCTCTAGCAATCAAGCTATGGGACACCTACCCACACAACTCAAAAAGTACTACAATTTCCACACATCACAAAAAAAAATTCAAAAGATAGACGCACTACAACAATCTTTCAGCAGGATTACATACACAGCTCAGTCATGATGAAAAATCAAACCCCACCAGGACCCCTCCCCCCATGGTGAGTTTGATGTATCAAGCACTGTTGCTACACAAAACACAATGCACAAACATGAATCATTCACTAGCATCACATCAGCGATACATACAGGCATTACACCCCTACGACCTGGAATGCAGTGTTAAACCATCATTATCTGAATTTAAAACATTACCTCCACTAATCAAAACCTTCATTACCCAATTCTGGTTAATCCCCAAGCAAAATCCATTTGTTTTAAATTTTAATATGCAACGACAAGAAACTTCATCAAATAGGAGGTACCATTTCTTCTCACTAGAAATAAATACACAAGCAAACCCATAAACTTACCCATTATTAAAATGGTAAACATTAGCATGTTTACTCCCATTAGGGGTACACACTATTTTGTATTGAAATATATGACCCAGTTAGCCGAACTTGACTCCTGGAGGTGGGAAATGCAGTGCCTGCACTCTTAAGGAGTGCAGGCACTGTACTATAGACACGTCTCTGGCAGACAGTGATGGAGCAAGTGATGATGAAAGTGTTTCTTCTCTTTCGAGTCACCCTGCCTAGCTGGGGAACGGCCTATGTGTTAAAATAATAATAATAATAATAATAATAATAATAATATTAATAATATATATATATATATATATATATATATATATATATATATATATATATATATATATATATATATATATATATATATAAAATATAGGGAGGTACCACCTCTAGAACTGTTATAGGAACCCTCATCCTCAGAGAAAAGAATAAACTTGCTTCAGGGAAAACTCAAGGTTCTCCCTGAAGCTGCTTGAGAATTTTCTTCTACCACCCCCTATATTTTATATATATTTTATTTAAAGACAAAATACATTGACAAAACATTCACAAAAATACGATAGAAACTAAAACAACATAGGTAACTCAGAGCTACATCTCGAATACTTTGTCCAGCTCCCCGGGGGTGGGCCGCGTGCCCAGAATGCTGCAGGCATTTCCTCTCTGGATCGCAACACTGAGTCTCTGAAAGAGGAAGCTGGTCGCCCTGTGGTCCTTGGTTTCTATGATGAGCTTTTCACCCAGCTCTATTAGGAACTTTAGAGCACACTTGCCCCATGCTCCAAGGGTCTCCGACCCTATTGGGATGAAGTTATAGCAAGGGGGAAGGTCTTCATATTTGCAGATCTTCTGGGTCTCCCTGTGGCTGGCAGCTCCACCCCCTTCCATTATGGAGTATGGCAAGTAGGTGTCTGCCAATGTGGCGGCACATGTGTAGTCCCAGGCAATCTGCTTTCCATCCTTCCAAGGTAGCATAGTGGCTCCATCAGGACGCTTTTGACTTCCGTCAGATTGTTAGGTAAGACACATATGCAACAGTTAGGTATCTTTATTTCGAAACGTTTTGCCTACACAGTAGGCTTCTTCAGTCGAGTACAGAAAGGTTGATAGAAGCAGAAGATACTTGAAGACGATGTAATCAGTCCATCACCCTTAAAGTTTTGAGGTGGTCAGTCCCTCAGTCTGGAGAAGAGCATTGTTCCGTTGTCTGAAACAATATGAAGTTGAAGTGACAGAATGGGGCCTTTATATAGTGCCAGGAGGTGAGACGTAGGTTGCTTTGGGAGGGCAGGTCCTTCTCAAACCCAGCCGTTCTCACTAGTAGAGGTTGTCGAAGTGGTCTGCTTCTATCAACCTTTCTGTACTCGACTGAAGAAGCCTACTGTGTAGGCGAAACGTTTCGAAATAAAGATACCTAACTGTTGCATATGTGTCTTACCTAACAATCTGTCGGTATTTCATACCATTTTAATGTTCATTCTGTCAGACACTGCAACACAAGGGTATCTTGGTACAGACCACTTCGACAACCTCTACTAGTGAGAACGGCTGGGTTTGAGAAGGACCTGCCCTCCCAAAGCAACCTACGTCTCACCTCCTGGCACTATATAAAGGCCCCATTCTGTCACTTCAACTTCATATTGTTTCAGACAACGGAACAATGCTCTTCTCCAGACTGAGGGACTGACCACCTCAAAACTTTAAGGGTGATGGACTGATTACATCGTCTTCAAGTATCTTCTGCTTCTATCAACCTTTCTGTACTCGACTGAAGAAGCCTACTGTGTAGGCGAAACGTTTCGAAATAAAGATACCTAACTGTTGCATATGTGTCTTACCTAACAATCTGTCGGTATTTCATACCATTTTAATGTTCATTCTGTCAGACACTGCAACACAAGGGTATCTTGGTACAGACCACTTCGACAACCTCTACTAGTGAGAACGGCTGGGTTTGAGAAGGACCTGCCCTCCCAAAGCAACCTACGTCTCACCTCCTGGCACTATATAAAGGCCCCATTCTGTCACTTCAACTTCATATTGTTTCAGACAACGGAACAATGCTCTTCTCCAGACTGAGGGACTGACCACCTCAAAACTTTAAGGGTGATGGACTGATTACATCGTCTTCAAGTATCTTCTGCTTCTATCAACCTTTCTGTACTCGACTGAAGAAGCCTACTGTGTAGGCGAAACGTTTCGAAATAAAGATACCTAACTGTTGCATATGTGTCTTACCTAACAATCTGTCGGTATTTCATACCATTTTAATGTTCACTTCCGTCAGACCTCTGCACTTGGGGTTCCCGTTGAGCTGGGCAACGGGCTGTGGCGAGGCTTCTCTTTATGATGTCACTGACCTCCTCATGCCTGGCATACTTCCCTTCTGCTGTGTGACACACGAGACCATGAAGTCCGAATTGATCAGCTGTCGCCCTGCCGTAAATACACCTACGTTCGGTGAGGATGGGGACGGCTAGGCGAAGAGCAACACCAATCCGAATGGCCTGTGGGTCTAGTCGAGTGCTCAAGGAGGAATTGGGAACAGCTAACAGGAAATCTCCTGAGTGTGGTGCCTTCACTGCCAGGAGACGAGCTTTGTCTTTTCCTGAGGCGTTGGAGAGCATTGTGTTGGCGATTTTTTCCATGATCGGCTTGTCCCAGTGGGACTGTTTGTGTTCTTTGGGAGGAGCTGGTCTACTGGAGGAATCTGTAAGGGTGTCCCACTGAATCGCTGCTTCAGTAAACCTGGGGTCTTGAGCTCCTACCACGTCTCTCAAGCGTTCGGGAACAATCTTCTTGACTAATGCACTGGAAGCCACACACGAAGACAGAAAAGCAGGTAACGCAACATGCGTTGCTTTGCACACCCCTTTACTGATCCTCTAGTGGCAGGTTCAGTGCCTTCTTAAGGGTTGACCTCAGGTGTGCGTCATATTCATCGAGTGTTGGATTGTCAAAAGAGGGTGCACACCTCAGGAAGTAAGTGAGTCTTGGAATAGTAAGGCACCTTGTGAGGAGATACAGAGCATCATGGGCATCAAGATTGCTTATTCTATCCTCCATTCTCATCAGGTCATTCAATTTGTCCTTGAGGACTGTGTCGATGGCCTGGTGACCCAGAGGTGCTCCCAAGAGGGTACTGTTGGACGGAGTGGTAGTAGAGACTTCTGGGAGGATTCTTCACACAGCACTGATTATTTCCTGGTTCGCTGTGATGATTTCACACTTGGAGGGATTGAGAATGAGTCCCAAGTCTTCTCCCTGTGTTTTCACCAGCTGTAGGTCCCCTACCAGGGATTCTTCAGTACCTGCCAGAGTGCCATCATCCAGGTACCAGATGTTGAACTCGCTGCGTAGGCTGGAAGTTAGTTCTCTTATTGCCAAACACAAGAGAAGTGGAGCTAGTGGGTCACCCTGCTGAACACCTGATGAGAGAATTTCATGTTCTTGTCCTTCGACAAGTGTGACCATGGCGTAATAGCGCACAAAATGCGTGCTAAAGGAATAACAGGAAAAGTTGGTCAATGGATCTATAATTTCCTCACTAACAGAACACAGAGTAGTAGTCAACAGAGTAAAGTCCGAGGCAGCTACGGTGAAAAGCTCTGTTCCACAAGGCACAGTACTCGCTCCCATCGTGTTCCTCATCCTCATATCTGACATAGACAAGGATGTCAGCCACAGTACCGTGTCTTCCTTTGCAGATGACACCCGAATCTGCATGACAGTGTCTTCCATTGCAGACACTGCAAGGCTCCAGGCGGACATCAACCAAATCTTTCAGTGGGCTGCAGAAAACAATATGAAGTTCAACGATGAGAAATTTCAATTACTCAGATATGGTAAACACGAGGAAATTAAATCTTCATCAGAGTACAAAACAAATTCTGGCCACAAAATAGAGCGAAACACCAACGTGAAAGACCTGGGAGTGATCATGTCGGAGGATCTCGCCTTCAAGGACCATAACATTGTATCAATCGCATCTGCTAGAAAAATGACAGGGTGGATAATGAGAACCTTCAAAACTAGGGATGCCAAGCCCATGATGACACTCTTCAGGTCACTTGTTCTATCTAGGCTGGAATATTGCTGCACTCTAACAGCACCTTTCAAGGCAGGTGAAATTGCTGACCTAGAAAATGTACAGAGAACCTTCACGGCGCGCATAACAGGGGTGTCACTAGCACGTTAAGAGACCATACAATAAGTGTCAGGGGCCCGAGACTGTTCAACTGCCTCCCAGCATACATAAGGGGGATTACCAACAGACCCCTGGCAGTCTTCAAGCTGGCACTGGACAAGCACCTAAAGTCGGTACCTGACCAGCCGGGCTGTGGCTCGTACGTTGGTTTGCGTGCAGCCAGCAGTAACAGCCTGGTTGATCAGGCTCTGATCCACCAGGAAGCCTGGTCACAGACCGGGCCGCGGGGGCGTTGACCCCCAGAACTCTCTCCAGGTAAACTCCAGGAATGGCCTTGTCTTCTGGTAGGTCATATATATATATATATATATATATATATATATATATATATATATATATATATATATATATATATATATATATATATATATATATATATATATATTTCAACAAGTCGGCCGTCTCCCACTGAAGCAGGGTGACCCAAAAAAGAAAGAAAATCCCCAAACAGAAAATACTTTCATCAATCAACACTTTCACCTCACTCACACATAATCACTTTTTGCAGAGGTGCTCAGAATACAACAGTTTAGAAGCATATACGCATAAAGATACATAACATATCCCTCCAAACTGCCAATATCTCAAACCCCTCCTTTAAAGTGCAGGCACTGTACTTCCCATTTCCAGAACTCAAGTCTGGCTATATAAAAATAACCGGTTTCCCCGAATCCCTTCACTAAATATTACCCTGCTCACACTCCAACAGCTCGTCAGGTCCCAAATACTATTCGTCTCCATTCACTCGTATCTAACACGCTCACGCATACATGCTGGAAGTCCAAGCCCCTCGCCCACAAAACCTCCTTTACCCCCTCCCTCCAACCTTTTCGAGGACGACCCCTACCCCGAATTCCTTCTCTACAGATTTATACGCTCTCCATGTCATTCTACTTTGATCCATTCTCTCTAAATGACCAAACCACCTCAACAACCCCTCTTCAGCCCTCTGACTAATACTTTTATTAACTCCACACCTTCTCCTAATTTCCACACTCCGAATTTTCTGCATAATATTTACACCACACATTGCCCTTAGACAGGACATCTCCACTGCCTCCAACCGCCTCCTCACTGCTGCATTCACAACCCAAGCTTCACACCCATATAAGAGTGCTGGTACTACTGTACTTTCATACATTCCCTTCTTTACCTCCATAAATAACGTTTTTTTTGTCTCCACATATACCTCAACGCACCACTCACCTTTTTTCCCTCATCAATTATATGATTAACCTCATCCTTCATAAATCCAACCGCTGACACGTCAACTCCCAAATATCTGAAAACATTCACTTCTTCCATACTTCTCCTTCCCAATTTGATATCCAATTTTTCTTTATCTAAATCATTTGATACCCTCATCACCTTACTCTTTTCTATGTTCACTTTCAACTTTCTACCTTTACACACACTTCCAAACTCGTCTACTAACCTTTGCAGTTTTTCTTTAGAAACTCCCATAAACACAGTATCATCAACAAAAAGTAACTGTCAATTCCCATTTTGTATCTGATTCCCTATAATTTAATCCCACCCCTCTCCCGAACACCCTAGCATTTACTTCTTTTACAACCCCATCTATAAATATATTAAACAACCATGGTGACATTACACATCCCTGTCTAACACCTACTTTTACCGGGAAGTAGTCTCCCTCTCTTCTACACACCCTAACCTGAGCCTCACTATCCTCATAAAAACTCTTTACAGCATTTAGTAACTTACCACCTATTCCATATACTTGCAACATCTGCCACATTGCTCCCCTATCCACTCTATCATATGCCTTTTCTAAACCCATAAATGCAATAAAAACTTCCCTACCTTTATCTAAATACTGTTCACATATATGCTTCAATGTAAACACTTGATCTACACATCCCCTACCCACTCTAAAACCTCCTTGCTTATCCACAATCCTACATACTGTCTTACCTCTAATTCTTTCAATAATAACCCTACCGTACACTTTTCCTGGTATACTCAATAAACTTATTCGTCTCTTTCTCTCTCTCTCTCTCTCTCTCTCTCTCTCTCTCTCTATATATATATATATATATATATATATATATATATATATATATATATATATATGTATGTATGTATATATATATATACATACATATATATATATATACATATATATATATATATATATATATATATATATATACATACATACATATATATATATATATATATATATATATATATATATATATATATATATATATATATATATGTATATATATATATATATATATATATATATATATATATATATATATATATATATATATATATATATATATATATATATATATATATATATATATATATATATATATATATATATATATATATATATATATATATATATATATATATATATATATATATATATATATATAAACGCGGGAGCACCATTGAGCACAGGTAAACTATATTATTTAGACCCACAAGCCCCAATAATTATTACTGGATTATCTTAATACAAACTACCTAACATGAAGCAAAGGCACTCAGAATTATGGCAGGGATTGAACTCTACCATTATATAAGTACTTCACCACACATTCTTCCCCCCCCCCCTATACTTTACCACATATTTAAACTATGGAACTAGCCTTGAAGGATCCCACGATAGACTCACTCAGTCGTCTCAGTTTAAACATGAAACATGTGACCACAAACCACTCCATGAAATTATTCTAACTTTGAGCCACCTCCGTACCCATCCAAATTCACTTCAAAAATGGAATATCAACAGAGCCCAATAGGCAAATACCGTCGAGATTCACGACAAATACTAGTGACACAAACAGTGAATTTAGTTTATCTGAAACCACAGCAGATTTAATCCACATCACATCCACATCACTTCCCAATAAAAGGATTTCAAAACATTCTAAAAAGCCACTAAAATCCTGGTGGAATCCTGTCTGTGTATGAGCAACTGCATTAACACGTGCAAGTACACAAAAATAATGGAGATAGCCATCATTATAAAATTGGATAAGCCTTCAACAAACAACAACCTCAACTTTAGAGATAATACTGTACTAAAATCAAAATACCTGAACAATCTTCAAACATGACCTTGCCACGATGAATATCCCCTTCACAACTGAGAACATTTTACGTGGAATTTTCTCATTACACCCCATCAAGGAAGGTTCCTTGACGCTGGTGAGGGGCTCTTGATCTAGGGAATTGGATCTGTGCTCCGGTTCCCTAAATTAAGCCTGAACACCTTCCACATCACCTCCCACAGACGCTGCATAATTCTACGAGTTTAGCTCTCCCCCTTCATAATAATAATAATAATTCCCACTACGCATAAAGAAGAATATAACCACAGTAATAACCCAATTTCTCCTCACTACCAACAAACTCGACATCTCAATACCATCAATTACACATATTTTCACCTGGCAGAGACAAGAGGATCTCCAGGACATGAGCAACTTTAATTTTTTTTTTTATATTTTATTTAAAGCAATGCAAATACAAGGTGGTATAAATACACAGAACAGATTAATACACAAGAATCGAACACAGTGACACCTCAACCAGGTCGTCTAAATACATGCAAACGATTAATATTACATAGAACATTGTAACACTGAAGTTCAACAGAGCTCAGTGGCTACCTATGTACATGTAAATTTACTTTAAAATGGGCCTATTTTCTCCCTAATCTTACTCATATATACCTGAAACCTTTTGGGCTGGGCTTCGAGTCTCTCGCGACTTTAATTTCATAATCTCTTTTGGTTTTTCTTATTCCTTTTTTTTTAATTTCTCTGTAATTGGATATCATGAACCCTTTAGCGTCCCTCTCCTCTATTGACTTACCTGTAAATGGGTCTCTCTTAACCTGGGAATTGTTTTTTCCTATTGTTTATCCATTTAGGGTCATTTTTGATTGATCTCATTTCCCCTATATGGAACCTATCTTGCCTGGGCAGATTAAACCATCCTTTGAAAAATGTCATATTGGCAAACATCTACACCTACCTGCTCTACATGATCATCAATTGTCAGGTCACATCAGTCCACTTCACCTAGATAATCCCTTTGCCGCACAAAATCGGCTGCACAGAAATAGGGACCTTAACTTGACTGTTGCTTTTAAGGTAAGTAATTCCATGACATAATGAAACATCATTAACCTCTAGTTTTTTAGTTAAAGATTCCTTGTTAGCAATAGCCAAGTCAAGCAGATATTTCCTCTAGTTGGTTCCGTCACAAACTTTTATTTAAAAAAAAAAAAACTATCCTGGATCGTATCTAAGAGATTGCTAGTCTAATTCAAGATTTCATGTCAAATTGCTCCAGTCAGTTTGACTAAAGTTAAAAATCTTCCATTAAAACATTTTCGTATCCTGATGCCTTAGTAATTTCGTCCCATAGAAGTCTACCATGTTCCCTAAGTTTGGGTGTCTGTAAAACACACCCAAGATTAACTTTTCACGTCCCTCGAGAAACTATTGCCAAGTAGATTCAGTCTCCATCGCTTCCATTTTTTACGTTTTGTCCATCACTCTTCGTTTGGCCGTATCGTTGTGGAATAATTTATAGCCTTGTACATATATGGCATTCAGACATTTCTTTATCTTTCAGGTTATATCAATAATATCTATGCATCCTGCAATTAATCTTAGCTCATCCATCTTATTTCAAGTGCTCCTACTATTAGTACTACTGTCTCTCTTCGATTGTTGACTGATTCCCTTATTAGTAACTATATGATGAACAGTCATGTCTTTTGAACATTTTCTGAGGTATCTTGGCAATTTCTGTTGCATTTATCCTTCGTGCTGCAGCCTAATTGTTTTCAACACACACGCCTATACCATTTATCTTCCATCAGTTGTCCTTGACAACTTGCAGTAGAAATTGTCCCAACTGTCAATGAATGGGATTCCAAGTTTTTTGCAGTACTTGTCTAGCCAGCGATTTACACCAGTTGTCCTAGGCATCCATTCATTGCTCACCCCTCTTGATGACCCCGCGTTTAGACCTAATTAGATCTATGGCTGTCGTGTACTTAACTAGCAGCTCCTGTCTCCTGCCCTTCCCAATACCATTTCCACCAGTAGTGAGACAGATAATAGGCTTGTTCCCATTATCTCACATATTATCCAACCTGTTGGCTATGTCACCAACACCAGCTCCAGGGAAAAACCCCATCTCACCTTCCTATCACAAGTTAAGCATCTACTGTTACACCTCATTTTAAAAACAAAAGATCAAGAGACATTCTGCCTGACGAATGTCGCCACCGCGCAATGTGGTGGTAGAGCAAGGAGACGGAGTGAGAATCCCTGGGTGGTGGTTCATGGCTGGGGAGCCTGACACTACCACCTGCTGAGCGTACAACTACAGGACACACATGGGTACTACACCCACCTCAGTCCTGCTGCTGACGTTAGTGATACAGAGGTGACATTATCTTGTGTCGGTGACTGCAGGAAGAAAGCTTATAAGAGGCAAGGATCCAGGGATATTTCACCTGGCTCCAGCGGTGGAACTTTCGGATCGCTTTTGAAGGATTATTTGGGTTAGAGCCCAACAGAAGTGGAAACGTTGGGCATGTTTCCTGACACCCGTTGCCTCTATTCACCAAGCAGTAAGTAACCTAGGTGTCAGCCGACTGCTTTGGTCGCATCCTCAGGAAGAGAAAGGATCCCAATGGAAACAAGCCAGTTATAGTGGCTTTACTGGATTATCCTGAGTTACAAACTAGCCTGGGGAATAATTCAAATAAATTCTACTCACATGAGCGTTTACTATATACTGACCAAGGTAAAATCTATCGTGCAAGCATATGTACACGCAAGATCAGCTACTCTAATCAGAAAATCTATAAATGGTATATTATATTACAGGCATACAATAATGATACATTATGTAGATTATTATTATTACAACAATCATAACTAAGCACTAAACCCGACAAACCTAGAATAACCTAATTTAATCAGTACGATACATTTCCATTGCGATTCTTTTTGTAGATACGTGATTTTATATATATATATATATATATATATATATATATATATATATATATATATATATATATATATATATATATATATATATATATATATATATATAAAGTAGATGTCAAAGCGGCTGAGTGGCTCCTGCGGCTGAGCGGTCATGTGGCTCCTTTTCCTGAGTGGCTCCCTTTCCTGAGCGGACTCCTTCCGTGCCCGCGCGCCCGCCCAAGCGCCAGCCTGTCCGCGCGGACCCGCGACCTTGACCTCACCCTCGACCACCTTGAGCTCACCCTCGACCACCTTGACCTCACCCTCGACCACCTCACCCTCAACCCCTCATCCACTCCCCCCACTCGCGCCCCCCCGCGCCCCCACCCGCCCTGCGCCCGCGCGCCCGCCCGATTGGCGCCCCGCCCGCACATCCGCCCTCGCGCCTGCCTGCGCCCACCCTTGCGCCCGCACGCGCCTTCTGCAGCGTCGTCCGGATTGCCCCCGCTCGCCGAATTTTTTTCCGATATTTTCGAATTTTTTTTGAATTTCATTTTCTTGTGCTCTCCATCTCCTCAGATCAAATTTTTTTGGGTGTCCCCCTATGGGTACCCCTCCCACCACCCACTTCCACCCCAAATATTCCTGCTCCATCTCCTCGGATCAAGTTTTTCTCGATATCAATAATACAAAGACTCCACTTCCTCGGATCAAGTTTTTTTGGATTCCCCCCTCTGGGGGTAAGCATTCAAAATGGACTCCCACTTGCATCCCAAATTCCTGCTCCATCTCCTTGGATCAAGTTTTTCTCGATATCAGTAATACAAAGATTTTCCCCCCACACCTCACACCACCCACTTCTACCCCAAATATTCCTGCTCTACTTCCTCGGATCAAGTTTTTCTCGATATCAATAATACAAAGACTCCATCTCCTCGGATCAAGTTTTTTTGGATTCCCCCCTCTGGGGGTAAGCATTCAAAATGGACTCCCACTTGCATCCCAAATTCCCTGCTCCAATTCCTCGGATCAAGTTTTTCTCGATATCAATAATACAAAGATTTCCCCCACCATCCACTTCTACCCTCTATGTCCAAGTATTTCTCCTCCATCTCCTTGGATCAAGTTTTTCTCGATATCAAATAATAAAAAGACTCCATCTCCTTGGATCAAGTTTTTTGGATTCCTCCCTCTGGGGGTAAGCATTCAAATGAACTCCCCCTATGGGACATGGTATTTTCTCTTACTACAGGTCTAAACAAGTGTGACGTCACCCCACCTGTGTTTACTCGGCGGTCAATGACGCCACGTGATGACCTCACAAACAGGCTGAATCTTGTCAACTTCCCCCTATGTCAGTGACGTCACGTGATGACCCCCCACACAGGCTGAATCTTGTCGAGCAGACAGTAAAATGCAGGATAACACTAATACACAATATTTCCATTTATTTATTATACAACCAATTCATTTCATATGCATTTCTGGTAATACAACAAAAAAAATACAAATTCATTGAAAAAAAGATACAATTCATTGACTAAAATCAACATAGAGTAATTCTTTTTCTCTTGAATAAATTCTGTGCATTTTGTTCTGGATCTTCTTCGTCGTCACCATCTCAGTATTACACATTTCATATACAACATAGGGAAAACATTACACATTTTCACTCTTAACCCAGGATAACCCAAATAATTCCACATTTTGTCGTTAATACCCACAACAATCCACAATTTCTTTACAAAATACAACACAAGTCTAGACATTTTTCTCGTTTTAACTATTTCATCAGTAAAAGTCTGGCGAGTCTTATCTGACCTTCTCTCTCTCCTTACCCCTTCTCCCACCAACATCTCACAATTTTCACTCATAACCCACAATTTTTCTTGTTTTAACTATTTCATCAGAAAAAGTCACCACAACACTTACAACTTATAACCACTTTTCGATAAATTCACTGGTCACAATTTTACATATTACGAAGTTAATACGCACACACACACACACACACACACACACACACACACACACACACACACACACACACACACACACACACACACACACACCCGCACACACACACACACACACACACACACACACACACACACACACACACACACACACACAAAGACGGGATGTTCCAGAGATGGGACACAGACACAAGAGGTCACAATTGGAAGTTGATGACTCAGATGAATCAAAGGGATGTTAGGAAGTATTTCTTCAGTCATAGAGTAGTCAAGCCGTGGAATAGCCTAGAAAGTGAAGTAGTGGAGGCGGGAACCATACATAGTTTAAAGGCGAGGTATGATAAAGCTCATGGAGCAGGGAGAGAGAGGACCTAGTAGCAATCAGTGAAGTGGCGGGGCCAGGAGCTATGACTCGACCCCTGCAACCACAAATAGGTGAGTACAAATAGGTGAGTACACACTTTTCTCAATATCTCTTAAGAAATATTCTCTCTTCGACAACCTTTATCATCTCACTACAGAACAACCCCCAGATTACTTCGAACACTCTCATAAATCATTGAATACTCACAAAAAATACCTTTGAACATTTCCAAACAACACCGAAACACTTCCAAAATATCATTTTGAATACTCCCAAATAAGATTTGACATCTCTAATTCATCTACACTTATATTATTTCATTAAATTACAACTCACTACCTAAACTCCTCCCTCAGTCTCCAGACTTCACAACATTATCACAAAAACTAACTCAAATACTTTACTTTGAACAACACCAAAAACACCATCAATTACCTTTGAATACTCCAAAAACATCATTCGAACACAGCCAAATCACCACTGAATACTCCCAGAACACCTTCATAAGTACTATTGCACATCATTTGAACACCTTCAAAAACACCTTTGAATAGCCTCAAAACACCATTTTAGTACTCCCAAATACACCACTGAATACTACTAAAACACCACTGAATACACTCAAAACACCACCAAAATCACCATAAACTAAGATCAACATCACAGACTAACACCCATTTTCACACAAATCCCCTCAAATCACTATAACCAAGACGATTACCAATTTCTACCAGTACACTCTCCTCCAACTAAGATATAACATGAGCGCAAAAAACATGAACACAAACCAAACACACACGAACACTTACAACAGAATCATCTTTTTTTTCGGTATCTCTAGTTCGACAACAACACCCACAACCCACAACACCCACATCCCACAACACCCACAACCCACATCACCCACACCCCACAACACCCACAACAACAACCCACAACTTATAACCACTTTTCAGCATCTCTAGTTCGACAACAACACCCACAACCCACAACACTTACTACCCACAACACCCACAACAACAACCCACTTATAACATCTTTTTTGGTATCTCTAGTTCGACAACACTACCCACAACCCACAACACCCACAACCCACATCACCCACAACAACAACCCACTTATAACATCTTTTCGGTATCTCTTGTTCGACAACACCCACAACCCACAACACCCACAACCCACAACACCCCACAACCCACAACACCCACAACAACAACCCACTTATAACATCTTTTTCGATATCTCTAGTTCGACAACAATACCCACAACCCTCATCACTTACCAATTTATTCACAATTTTTCCTCTTTCGATACAAATTTTTCCCCTTCTTGTTATTGAATCTTAAAATGTAATGCACATTCCTCCCTACATTACTAAAATTCTAATAAAATCCTCTCCATACCCATCTCCTTGTATCCACATAAATTAATATTATACTCACAACAACTAATCATCTCACTACCCAACTACTGCGACATGTTTCTACACACTCCAATCTTTTCCAGTGTATCATAACTTTTCACTTCTCTAATTTCTTTTATAATATTCACACATTACCTTTATTTTCAGTAAAATCCCCCCATATTTCATTAAATTTTTAATACAACCCTCCCCATACCCCTCTCCATCTCACCCACATTTCTTCACACCCACTCACCCGTCTCCCAACACACCTCTTCAGAACAAACACAAAAATCACATTTCACATCCATAAATGCATCTCATCACCCATCTCAAATCCACTAAAATCACTGTAACCAAGATATTCACAAAATTCTATGACCAACTAACACACACAGACAACTCACTTTACTTTGAACACCTTCAAAACACTCTCATACGTCATCATTTGAGACCACCTTTTCTCAATATCTCTTAAGAAATGTTCTCTCATCGACAACCTTTATCATCTCACTACAGAACAACCCCCAGATTACTTCGAACACTCTCATAAATCATTTGAATACTCACATAAACACCTTTGGACATTTTCCAAACAACACTGAAACATTTCCAAGACAACATTTTGATTACTCCCAAATAAGATTTGACATCTCTAATTTATCTACACTTACATATTTCATTAAATTACAACTCATCCCCCAAACTCCTCCCTCATTCTCCAGATTTTTACAACAGTATCACAAAAACTAACTCATACACTTATGTCAGGAGTCATTACCAACACTAACACACACACACACACACCACACTTTACTTTGTACAACACCAAAAACATCATCAATTACATTTGATTACTCCAAAAACATCATCTGAACACATTCAAAAAACATCATCAAACTCCTTTGAATACTCCCAAAACACCACTGAATAGTACCAAAACAGCACCGAATACCGCCCAAACAACACTAAAAATCACCAGAAACTAAGATCAACACCATCGACTGACACCCATTTTATAGAAATCCCCTCAAATCACTATAACCAAGACCATCCCACTCACCTCAGACTATTATATAACCTGAACGCAAAAAAAAAACTCATATATCATTTGAATACTCACAAAAAAAACACCTTTGAACATTTCCAAACAACACCGAAACACTTACAGCAGGATCACCACCAACTGAAAGCATAACATGTACACACACACACACACACACACACACACACACACACAATCTTTAAAAAATCTTTAAAAAGGAGACAGACATGAAGCATTAAACTACAGACCAGTGTCACTGACATGTATAGTATGCAAAAATCATGGAGAAGATTATCAGGAGAAGAGTGGTGGAACACCTAGAAAGGAATGATCTCATCAACAGCAGCCAACATGGTTTCAGGGACGGGAAATCCTGTGTCACAAACCTACTGGAGTTCTATGACATGGTGACAGCAGTAAGACAAGAGAGAGAGGGGTGGGTGGATTGCATTTTCTTGGACTGCAAGAAGGCGTTTGACACAGTTCCACACAAGAGATTGGTGCAAAAACTGGAGGACCAAGCAGGGATAACAGGGAAGGCACTACAATGGATCAGGGAATACTTGTCAGGAAGACAGCAGCGAGTCATGGTACGTGGCGAGGTGTCAGAGTGGGCACCTGTGACCAGCGGGGTCCCGCAGGGGTCAGTCCTAGGACCAGTGCTGTTTCTGGTATTTGTGAACGACATGACGGAAGGAATAGACTCTGAGGTGTCCCTGTTTGCAGATGACGTGAAGTTGATGAGAAGAATTCACTCGATCGAAGACCAGGCAGAACTACAAAGGGATCTGGACAGGCTGCAGACCTGGTCCAGCAATTGGCTCCTGGAGTTCAATCCCACCAAGTGCAAAGTCATGAAGATTGGGGAAGGGCAAAGAAGGCCGCAGACGGAGTACAGTCTAGGGGGTCAGAGACTACAAACCTCACTCAAGGAAAAAGATCTTGGGGTGAATATAACACCAGGCACATCTCCTGAAGCGCACATCAACCAAATAACTGCTGCAGCATATGGGCGCCTAGCAAACCTCAGAACAGCATTCCGACATCTTAATAAGGAATCATTCAGGACCCTGTACACCGTGTATGTTAGGCCCATATTGGAGTATGCGGCACCAGTTTGGAACCCACACCTAGCCAAGCACGTGAAGAAACTAGAGAAAGTGCAAAGGTTTGCAACAAGACTAGTCCCAGAGCTAAGAGGTATGTCCTACGAGGAGAGGTTAAGGGAAATCAACCTGACAACACTGGAGGACAGGAGAGATAGGGGGGACATGATAACGACATACAAAATACTGAGAGGAATTGACAAGGTGGACAAAGACAGGATGTTCCAGAGATTGGACACAGTAACAAGGGGACACAGTTGGAAGCTGAAGACACAGATGAATCACAGGGATGTTAGGAAGTATTTCTTCAGCCACAGAGTAGTCAGTAAGTGGAATAGTTTGGGAAGCGATGTAGTGGAGGCAGGATCCATACATAGCTTTAAGCAGAGGTATGATAAAGCTCACAACTCAGGGAGAGTGACCTAGTAGCGATCAGTGAAGAGGCGGGGCCAGGAGCTCGGACGCGACCCCCGCAACCTCAACTAGGTGAGTACAACTAGGTGAGTACACACACACACACACACACACACACACACACACACACACACACACACACACACATAAAACAAAACAAAACAAAACAAAAAAAAAAACTAAGACATCCATCGACTATCATCAATGACCACTCATTTTTATAAACATTCACACAAAAAAAATCACAATCTCCAACTCCATACAATATCTAATACACTCCTCTCACTACCACCAACACATACCAGCACAGATAGTGATGCCTCCCATGACACACTCCATCCTGTGTTTACTTGGCGATCAGCGACGTCACACCCAAACACCTTGTTTCAACCTGTTATATCTCCAATATCTAAGATCACCACAATCAAGACGTTTACCAAATTCTATAACCCCACCACTAAGATCACACATTTTTGTACACATTCTCTTAAAACATCATCATAACGAAGATCACTAAAACTATCTATACTTTTACTAAGATCACATAACATTTTGGCTTCTCTAACTCACCCACCAATTTACATTCTCATTCACACTTACACATTTCATTAACCGAAATTACATCTCATCCACCAAACTCCTCCCTCATTCTCCAGACTTTACAACATTAGCACAAACTCATCATCCCTAAAACATCCTTCCTTATTCTTCCGTAAATCACCTAGAGATGTTTTAACCCCGACGACCCATCACGACGTAGGAGCCAGAGCAACCATCACCACTCCAACACCACCTACTACACTCTGGCTCCTAGTGTCATGATGGGTCGTCGGGATAAAATATCTCTAGGTGATTTACGGAAGAATAAGGAAGGATGTTTTAGGGATGATGAGGGTGAGAAATGTGATATGTAATATAGATGGGAAATGATAAATGTGCTATGAATATTTAGTTTGAGAAAAAATGTGTAAAACAGTTTTATTTTTTGATGATTATAACAAATTTGGTGGGTAAATTGTATTAATATTTTTAGTTGATGAATAGTTAACATGAACTTAGTAAAGTGATTGTGTATTAGTTGGAGGTGTGTGACTTAGTTCTGGTAATGTCTCATGACATGGTAAATTTTTTTGTGCTTATGTCTTATATTTATTGTCAATATGTCAAGTATAGGTTTTGGTGTATGTCTTAGTTATGATGTGTATGTCTTAGTTGGAGGTGAATGTCTTAGATTTGGTGTGTATGTCACTTAGATTTGGTGTGTATGTCACATGTCTTAAATTTGTGATTGAAATGTATAAGTTGTGGGTGTCTGTGTATTATTTTTTTTTTGGTGATGGTGATATGTTATAGTGCTCATGTTATGTTATAGATGTTGGTGGAAGTGTCGTGGTATTTTTGTGTATGTCTTATTTTTGTGCGAATGTTTAAAAAAATAAGTGTTTTCAGTGATCATAGTAGTTTTGAGATGCATGATCTTAGATTTTTGGTGATCTTGGTGATGAGTGTTGATAGATGATGGTAAACATGATATGGAATTGGTGATCGTGATTTTTGTGTGAATGATTATAAAAATGAATGTTTTCTGTGATATTAGTGGTGGGCTCATAAAATCTGGTAATCGTCTTGGTTATAGTATTCTTAGATATTGTAGGGTACAACAGGTTGAAACAAGGTGGATTGGGTGTGATGTTACTGACCACCAAGTAAACACAGATGGGAGTGTGACGTCACTGGAGGTGACCTCGCCGGCCCTGTGAGGTGTGACATCGTGTGTTGGTGGTAGTGAGGTGAGTGCGCTTAGATATTGTCAAATATGATTTTTTGTGTGAATGTTTATAAAAAATGAGTGTTTTCTGTGATATTAGTGATTTTTGAGGTAAGTGAACATGGGTGATTGTTGTTGGTGGTTGTCTTAGATTTATGTGTGTACAAGATATGTTTTCAGTTGATGGTGATCATGTACTAAGTGTTTGTGTATTAGGTTTGTGTTCAAGTTTTTCCTTTTTTTTTGCGCCCATGGGGAGGGAGTTCTTGGTTATAGTGATTTGAGGGAATTTCTATAAAATGGGTGTAAGCTGGTGATGCTGAACTTAGTTTCTGGTGATTTTGACGGTGTTTTGGTAGTATTCAGTGGTGATTTGGTAGTAATCAGTAGTGTTTTGGGAGTATTCGGAGGTGTTTGATGGTGTTTTTGAAGGTGTTCAAATGATGTGCAGAGTATTTTTTGAAGATGTTCAGTGGTGTTTTGGTGATGTTCAGAGTTGGTTCAAAGTTAGTGTGTTAGCTGTGGTAATGTCTCATGTCATATGTGTATGAGTTAGTTTTTTTTTTTGTGCTAATGTTGTAAAGTCTGGAGAATGAGGGAGGAATTTGGTGGATGAGATGTAATTTCGTTTAATGAAATGTGTAAGTGTGAATGAGAATGTAAAATGGTAGGTGAGTTAGAGAAGCCAAAATGTTATGTGATCTTAGTAAAAGTATAGATAGTTTTAGTGATCTTCGTTATGATGATGTTTTAAGAGAATGTGTACAAAAATGTGTGATCTTAGTGGTGGGGTTATAGAATTTGGTAAACGTCTTGATTGTGGTGATCTTAGATATTGGAGATATAACAGGTTGAAACAAGGTGTTTGGGTGTGACGTCGCTGATCGCCAAGTAAACACAGGATGGAGTGTGATGTCATGGGAGGTATCCCTATCTGTGCTGGTATGTGCTAGTGGTAGAGGAGTGTATTAGATATTGTATGGAGTTGGTGATTGTAATTTTTTGTGTGAATGTTTATAAAAATGAGTGGTCATTGATGATAGTTGATGGATGTCTTAGTTTTTTTTTTTTGTGTGTGTACATGTTATGCTTTCAGTTGGTGGTGATCCTTTTGTGTTTCGGTGTTATTTGGAAATGTTCAGAGTTTTTTTTTTTTGTGAGTATTCAAATGATATATGAGTCTTTTTTTTTGCGCTCAGGTTATATAATAGTCTGAGGTGAGTGGGATGGTCTTGGTTATAGTGATTTCAGGGGATTTCTATAAAATGGGTGTTAGTTGGTGTTGATCTTAGTTTCTGGTGATTTTTAGTGTTGTTTGGGCAGTATTCGGTGCTGTTTTGGTAGTATTCAGTGGTGTTTTGGGAGTATTCAAAGGAGCTTGATGATGTTTTTTGAATGTGTTCAGATGATGTTTTTGGAGTAATCACATATAATTGATGATGTTTTTGGTGTTGTACAAAGTAAAGTGTGGTGTGTGTGTGTGTGTGTTAGTGTTGGTAATGACTCATGACATAAGTGTATGAGTTAGTTTTTGTGATACTGTTGTAAAAATCTGGAGAATGAGGGAGGAGTTTGGGGGATGAGTTGTAATTTAATGAAATATGTAAGTGTAGATAAATTAGAGATGTCAAATCTTATTTGGGAGTAATCAAAATGTTGTCTTGGAAATGTTTCAGTGTTGTTTGGAAAATGTCCAAAGGTGTTTATGTGAGTATTCAAATGATTTATGAGAGTGTTCGAAGTAATCTGGGGGTTGTTCTGTAGTGAGATGATAAAGGTTGTCGATGAGAGAACATTTCTTAAGAGATATTGAGAAAAGGTGGTCTCAAATATTGACGTATGAGAGTGTTTTGAAGGTGTTCAAAGTAAAGTGAGTTGTCTGTGTGTGTTAGTTGGTCATAGAATTTTGTGAATATCTTGGTTACAGTGATTTTAGTGGATTTGAGATGGGTGATGAGATGCATTTATGGATGTGAAATGTGATTTTTGTGTTTGTTCTGAAGAGGTGTGTTGGGAGACGGGTGTGTGGGTGTGAAGAAATGTGGGTGAGATGGAGAGGGGTATGGGGAGGGCTGTATTAAAAATTTAATGAAATATGGGGGGATTTTACTGAAAATAAAGGTAATGTGTGAATATTATAAAAAAATTATAGAAGTGAAAAGTTATGATACACTGGAAAAGATTGGAGTGTGTAGAAACATGTCGCAGTAGTTGGGTAGTGAGATGATTAGTTGTTGTGAGTATAATATTAATTTATGTGGATACAAGGAGATGTGTATGGAGAGGATTTTATTAGAATTTTAGTAATGTAGGGAGGAATGTGCATTACATTTTAAGATTCAATAACAAGAAGGGGAAAAATTTGTATCGAAAGAGGAAAAATTGTGAATAAATTGGTAAGTGATGAGGGTTGTGGTTATTGTTGTCGAACTAGAGATATCGAAAAAGATGTTATAAGTGGGTTGTTGTTGTGGGTGTTGTGGGTTGTGGGGTGTTGTGGGTTGTGGGTGTTGTGGGTTGTGGGTGTTGTTGTCGAACAAGAGATACCGAAAAGATGTTATAAGTGGGTTGTTGTTGTGGGTGATGTGGGTTGTGGGTGTTGTGGGTTGTGGGTGTTGTTGTCGAACTAGAGATACCGAAAAAAAGATGATTCTGTTGTAAGTGTTCGTGTGTGTTTGGTTTGTGTTCATGTTTTTTTGCGCTCATGTTATATCTTAGTTGGAGGAGAGTGTACTGGTAGAAATTGGTAATCGTCTTGGTTATAGTGATTTGAGGGGATTTGTGTGAAAATGGGTGTTAGTCTGTGATGTTGATCTTAGTTTATGGTGATTTTGGTGGTGTTTTGAGTGTATTCAGTGGTGTTTTAGTAGTATTCAGTGGTGTATTTGGGAGTACTAAAATGGTGTTTTGAGGCTATTCAAAGGTGTTTTTGAAGGTGTTCAAATGATGTGCAATAGTACTTATGAAGGTGTTCTGGGAGTATTCAGTGGTGATTTGGCTGTGTTCGAATGATGTTTTTGGAGTATTCAAAGGTAATTGATGGTGTTTTTGGTGTTGTTCAAAGTTAAGTGTTTGAGTTAGTTTTTGTGATAATGTTGTGAAGTCTGGAGACTGAGGGAGGAGTTTAGGTAGTGAGTTGTAATTTAATGAAATAATATAAGTGTAGATAAATTAGAGATGTCAAATCTTATTTGGGAGTATTCAAAATTATATTTTGGAAGTGTTTCGGTGTTGTTTGGAAATGTTCAAAGGTGTTTTTTTGTGAGTATTCAATGATTTATGAGAGTGTTCGAAGTAATCTGGGGGTTGTTCTGTAGTGAGATGATAAAGGTTGTCGAAGAGAGAATATTTCTTAAGAGATATTGAGAAAAGTGTGTGTGTGTGTGTGTGTGTGTGTGTGTGTGTGTGTGTGTATGTGTGTGCGCGCGTATTAACTTCGTAATATGCAAAATTGTGACTAGTGAATTTATCGAAAAGTGGTTATAAGTTGTAAGTGTTGTGGTGACTTTTTCTGATGAAATAGTTAAAACAAGAAAAATTGTGGGTTATGAGTGAAAATTGTGAGATGTTGGTGGGAGAAGGGGTAAGGAGAGAGAGAAGGTTACTTCGTGGGGGAGTGACCTGAGATGTTATCTGAGATCGGTCAGGTAAGACTCGCCAGAGTTTTACTGATGAAATAGTTAAAACGAGAAAAATGTCTAGACTTGTGTTGCATTTTGCAAAGAAATTGTGGATTGTTGTGGGTATTAACGAAAAAATGTGGAATTATTTGGGTTATCCTGGGTTAAGAATGAAAATGTGTAATGTTTTCCCTATGTTGTATATGAAATGTGTAATACTGAGATGGTGACGACGAAGAAGATCCAGAACAAAATGCACAGAATTTCTTCAAGAGAAAAAGAATTACTCTATGTTGATTTTAGTCAATGAATTGTATCTTTTTTTCAATGAATTTGTATTTTTTTTGTTGTATTACCAGAAATGCATATGAAATGAATTGGTTGTATAATAAATAAATGGAAATATTGTGTATTAGTGTTATCCTGCATTTTATTGTCTGCTCGACAAGATTCAGCCTGTGTGGGGGGTCATCACGTGACGTCACTGACATAAGGGGAAGTCGACAAGATTCAGCCTGTGTTTGTGAGGTCATCACGTGACGTCATTGACCGCCGAGTAAACACAGGTGGGGTGACGTCACACTTGTTTAGACCTGTAGTAAGAGAAAATACCATGTCCCATAGGGGGAGTTCATTTGAATGCTTACCCCCAGAGGGGGGAATCCAAAAAACTTGATCCAAGGAGATGGAGTCTTTGTATTATTTGATATCGAGAAAAACTTGATCCAAGGAGATGGAGGAGAAATACTTGGACATAGAGGGTAGAAGTGGATGGTGGGGGAAATCTTTGTATTATTGATATCGAGAAAAACTTGATCCGAGGAATTGAAGCAGGGAATTTGGGATGCAAGTGGGAGTCCAGTTTGAATGCTTACCCCCAGAGGGGGGAATCCAAAAAAACTTGATCCGAGGAGATGGAGTCTTTGTATTATTGATATCGAGAAAAACTTGATCCGAGGAAGTAGAGCAGGAATATTTGGGGTAGAAGTGGGTGGTGTGAGGTGTGGGGGAAAATCTTTGTATTATTGATATCGAGAAAAACTTGATCCGAGGAGATGGAGCAGGAATTTGGGAAGCAAGTGGGAGTCCATTTTGAATGCTTACCCCCAGAGGGGGGAATCCAAAAAAACTTGATCCGAGGAAGTGGAGTCTTTGTATTATTGATATCGAGAAAAACTTGATCCGAGGAGATGGAGCAGGAATATTTGGGGTGGAAGTGGGTGGTGGGAGGGGTACTCATAGGGGGAAACCCAAAAAATTTGATCCGAGGAGATGGAGAGCACAAGAAAATGAAATTCAAAAAAAATTCGAAAAAAATCGGAAAAAAATTCGGGGAGCCGGGGCGATCCGGACGACGCTGCAGAAGGCACGGGCGGGAGCGAGGACGGGAGCGGGCAGGCGCGAGGGCGGGCGCGCGGGTGGGGCGCAGGTCGGGCGGGCATGCGGGCGTGGGGCGGGTGGGGGCGCGGGGGGGCGTGGGTGGGGGGTTGAGGTCAAGGTGGTCGAGGGTAAGGTCAAGGTGGTCGAGGGTGAGGTCAAGGTCGCGGGTCGGCGTGGACGGGCTGGCGCTCGGGCAGGCGCGCGGGCGCGGAAGGAGTCCGCTCAGGAAAGGGAGCCACTCAGGAAAAGGAGCCACTCAGCCGCAACCCTTTCGGGAGGAGACCGCTCAGCCGCAGGAGCCACTCAGCCGGTTTGACATCTACTTAATATATATATATATATATATATATATATATATATATATATATATATATATATATATATATATATATATATATATATATAACGTGCTGAAAGTAGCTAACCATGACAGAACACGCAGCAAAGTCTTCAAGCTGGAGAAATTCAGTTTAAGAAATGATATATGGAAGGTCTGGTTTGGCAGTAGAGTTGCAGACGAGTGGCACAAACTCCAAGGTAGCGTCACGGGGGTGAGCACTTTAGGTATCTTTAAATATAGGTTGGACGGGTGTACGAGTGACATACCTACTGCTGTGCTCATTCTTATGTTCTAATTTCTTTCCCCTTGGCTGTAGATTAGTTCACCATTCAGATTAGGTACCTTGACGCCGGCAAAGAGTTCTTGATTCGGATAATTAGAGCTACCTCCCCTTGGATCTGACTGCCTCCCATCCTTTATACTGAAAATATCTGTATAACTCCCAGCATACATAAGGGGGATTACCAATAGATCCCTGGCTGTCTTAAAGATGGCCCTGGACAGGCACCTAAAGTCAGTACCTGACCAGCCGGGCTGCGGTTCGTACGTCAGTTTATGTGCGGCCAGCAGTAACAGCCTGGTTGATCAAGCTCTGATCCACCGCGAGGCCTGGTCACAGACTGAGCCGCGGGGGCGTTGACCCCCGAGACTCTCTCCAGGTAACTTACAATCATGTAAATACTCAATTCTTGCAATTCTTACTACCATGTCTATCAGAAAGTATTCTCAGTTGTTAAAATGTTCTCTTATACTGTTGAATTTACAAGCAAAGAGCTATTTCAGTTCATTTCAAAGTTCACCTTTATCTAAGGTATCCTTCGATGAAAAGTGTACAATAAAGACAAATTGATGAATAAGAATTTTGAAGGAGATTAATATAAAAGAAATCCCTAATGTGTACACACACACTAGTGTAGTAACAAATCAAGTGGAGTGCTAAAAGGAAGGGTAACTGGCACGTGTAAATGTTACATAACTAGAAGCACTTTGTATGGTACAACATATACATGATTATTATTATTATATTAAATCTTCTATAGCCATACAGCGTCTGAGAAATGAAGATTAATCAAATCTGATCATTAGGAGAAGGAAAAGTCAATTGCTATATCAAGAGCCCTTCACCAGAGAATAAGGTGCAGAGAGAGAGAATATGAATGTATATTGGTGGTAGACACTAACAGTGGTACATTAATGTACAGTATACGATTATTAGGTACATGGAAAAAATGAGCATTTAGTATACACAAGTCGAATGGTTAATTAAATAGAAGAGTGGCTCAGAGGGGCCCCAAGACTTACTTTTCACCTCATTTCTCTTTACTCTTGCCACCCACCATCCTTTCTGCTTTTTCCTTACTACCGTTCCTTCACAACCCTCATCTGTCTTCCCAGCACCACCCTCCCCTCTCTTCCCCCAAACTACCTTCCCAACTTTAATATTACCTTTATCACCCTTCTCTTATCACTTTCCCCAAACTTTACACCCTCTCCTCCATCAATACCCCCCACACCTTCCATTTTCTATCCCCTCATTAACCTACCCCTTCTTTCCCTCGCAACCTACCCCCCACTTCCTAATACACCCCTTCCGGCTGGTGTTTCTCGAGAATCATACTTGTAACATAACCTCACACTCACTACCACAGCTTCCTCCATACAATGGTGCTGGGGTGTAATGTGCGGGTGTGTACATATAAAAAAAAAAACTGCCTTGTGCTGACTTAAAATAAGTCACAGGGACAAGAAAAACAAGATATTGAGTCAAACCACGGTACGGGTGGGGTTAGAACTCATGGCAAGTGAGTCTTAAAACTCCAGGCCAGGCCAGTGGCTTACGCACTGGCCTGAAGTTCTACTACTCCTTGCCATGAGTTCTATCTCCCACCCACAAACACACGCACGCATATATATATATATATATATATATATATATATATATATATATATATATATATATATATATATATATATATATATATATATGCAATAAGATCACAGTAAACAGGTGATTTCAAAATATGCAAAACAACCACTCTGAAAGAATAGAGAAATTCCAAGCACTTTCGTGACTACTCACATTATCAAGAATAATGTGAGTAGTCACGAAAGCGCTTGGAATTTCTCTATTCTTTCAGAGTGGTTGTTTTGCATATATATATATATATATATATATATATATATATATATATATATATATATATATATATATATATATATATATATATATCAGAGACTTTTGAGGAAACTTAAGGCACACAGAATGGGAGGAGAAATTTTTTCCTGGGTAGAGGCGTGGTTGAGAAACAGGCAGCATACCTGTGTGATGAATGGTTTTGTCAGACACTGCAACATCATGGAATCTTGGTACAAAGACTTCAACGCTTGCCCAAACCTTTGGACGATGACCTACTTACATTAGTGGCAGGTCCCACTAAGATCCCGCCTCCTCCTGCTTCAACTCATCTCACCGCAGTATATAAGCCACCTCTCTGGCCCTATGCTGCACTTACTACAAGAGTGATGGGCTGAACACATCGAATCCAGGTTGAGGGACTGATTACCTCATACTTCTACTCTCCTTACCCATTTCTACTTTGTATTGGACTGATGAAGCCACTGTGTGGCGAAACGTTTCTTCAATAAAGATTCCCATGTGTTGCATAAGTGTCTCAATTCTTCAGGCAGCATACCGTTTGCATAAATGGGGCACGTCACAAGCGGTGTTCCACAGGGGTCAGTGTTGGGCCCCTTGTTGTTCACAATTTACATAAACGATATAGATGAGGGAATAAACAGCGACATAAGCAAATTTGCTGATGACACCAAAATAGGCCGTCCAATTCATTCTATTGAGGACATTAGTGCACTCCAGGATGATTTGAATAGACTGACGCAATCGTCGGAGAAGTGGCAGATGCAGTTTAACATAGACAAATGCAAAGTGCTAAATGTTGGACAGGACAATAACCATGCCACTTATAAACTGATTAGTGTAGATCTTAATACTACTGATTGCGAAAAGGATTTAGGAGTTCTGGTTAGCAGTAATCTGAAACCAAGACAACAGTGCATAAGTGTTTGCAATAAAGCTAATATAATCCTTGGCTTCATATCAAGAAGTGTAAATAAAAGTCCTCAGGTTGTTCTTCAACTCTATACATCCTTGGTTAGGCCTCATTTAGATTATACTGCACAGTTTTGGTCACCGTATTACAGAATGGATATAAATGCTCTGGAAAATGTACAAAGGAAGATGACAAAGTTGATCCCATGTATCAGAAATCTTCCCTATGAGGATAGACTGAGGTCCTGAATCTGCACTCTCTAGAAAGGCGTAGAATTAGGGGGGATATGATTGAGGTATATAAATGGAAAACAGGAATAAATAAAGGGGATGCAAATAGCGTGCTGAAAATATCCAGTCAAGACAGGACTCGCAGCAATGGCTTTAAGTTGGAAAAGTTCAGATTTAGGAAGGATATAGGAAAACACTGGTTTGGTAATAGAGTTATGGATGAGCGGAACAAACTCCTGAGTACCGTCATAGACGCTGAGACGTTGTGTAGTTTTAAAAATAGGTTGGATAAATACATGACTGGGTGTGGGTGGGTGGGTGTGAGTTGGACCTGACTAGCTTGGGCTACCAGGTCTGGTGCCGTGCTCCTTCCTTAAGTGAAAGTGACCTGACTAGGTGGTCATTGTTCTAGGCTGGAGGGGGGCATGGGCCTGCTTCGCATGGGTCAGTAGGCCTGTTGCAGTGTTCCTTCTTTCTTATGTTCTTATCATATTTCGGTGTTGCCTACCTGTCAGGTATTCTCTGATCTATTGCAGTGCCCTTCCCGTTATATGAACCTGATCCTCTAGTTTCTGCACTAATCTCTTGTGAGAAACTGTGTCGAAGGCCTTCTTGCAATCCAAGAAAATGCAATCAATCCACCTCTCTCTCTCGTGTCTTCTGTAACTTTGTCATAAAACTCCAGAAGGTTTGTGACACAGGATCTGCCTTCCATGAATCCGTGCTGGTTATCATTTATAATCTTGTTCCGTTCCAGGTGCTCCACCACTCTCCTGATAATCTCCATGACTTTACATACTATACACGTCAGTAACACTGGTGCTCGGCTTACCTTGCATGTACTGGAGCATTAGTGTTTTTACCTATGGTTAATTAGCTACAGGAAGCTAAGATGGTTAGTTGTTGGTTAATAGAGTTTAAAGCCTATCGACTACACAAACATCATTTGGGCTTCATGTAACCTGTTCACCACCAGATAAGAATACTTTAATTCCTACAATAAGGATTCAAGTAAACTCCTCATATATACACTGAGAGAAATACACATCTTGGTGTACATATCCTGTTAACTTTAGTGCCACAAGAAACTAAAAGAGTGCGTATTTCTTTCATACACTGAATTACGTACAGTTGAAAGGCTTTAAATTTAAGAAACCAACGCACAAGTAACTAACAGTATCTATATAACCAAGGCAGGCGCTATATAATCCTACGGGTTTAGCGAAAAGGCAGGCGCTATATACTACGGGTGTAGGGTTTGCTCATAAATATAACATAGAATGAAAGGAGGGCAGCATACTAGGTGTTCTGGGAAGGAAGCTCCTCACCGAACATATCTGGGACACCCTTGATGCCGGTGACAGGCTCCTGATCCAGGGAGCTGGATGTAACCTTTCATACTTCCTTGGAAAAAACCATACCACGGTTTGTTTTCAATCGTGTCATTACGATTTCGTGAGTCAGTTACTTCCTTGGATGTAACTAAGACATATGTGTAGTACGAGGGTATTTATTGAGGAGACGTCTCGCTCACAGGATTCATAGAGCTTCAAGGTGAACTTTGTGTTTCCTGGTTTTCTTTGATTACCTCATTGCTAGACGTATCGTAACCGGGTTTTGTTTTCTTATTAACGATTACATATCTAACCCTATCTAAGCTTGCATAACGTAAAATAAAAAAAAAACATTTAAAATTTTGCAGGAAGCATAAGAAACTGAGAATGGACACTCACTACATTAGGAAATTGACTTGGTGTTTTATTTATTTTAATTAAGGGGAAGCGCTAAACCCATACGGATCATATAGCACCTGGGGAATGGGAGACATTCAGTTTCGATACAAGGAAAATGAAAGATAAGTTCATGTCCTTGAGAGGAACTGAGGTGAATAATGGAAGTACAATAACTAATGCGATATATCAAAGTATTTTATTAAGGAAAATATGATACCAAACATATTAAACAGATATCCTGTTAACCCTTTTTGGGCCTATTTATATATCCATATGTTCTTCCTCTATCGTCTACAGGATGGATATGGGATACACTATAAACTAGCTGCTTCGGCGGCAAAATAAAAAAATCTTAATTGAGGTGGTAACCTGAAGATAGGTTTCTAAGTGGGTTACCATCATCTGCCAAAGACCTTTGTCAGGAGACATTAGACATGTTTCCTGACGGAGAAAACACCACCGCTTATGAACCTTAAATAGCACTGGGATCGTAAGGTTTAAGGAGACAAGCTAATGTGGATCAAGTGTGGAAATACTCAATGAAGGTAGTCATGAGGGTAGTGAGACAGCATCGTGGGCATGGGCTCCTTGCCAGGTGGCTGGGCATATGGGCATGGCTATGTTACAACATGTTACGTCTGCTCTCAGTTATGCTAACTGGCGTGTGACGCTTAGGCTGTGAAAAAACAGCCTCGCCAGTCAGGTTAGTTCGGGAAGATTTCCGAAAACTAGTATGTATAGAGACCGCCCTGATTATTGTCAATAACAATTTCTCAGAAGTCCGGCAGTTATATCACATCCAAACTGTTGATCAATAACATATTACTTATTTTGGAAATCGCTGCAACGTGGTAGCTACTTGAGTACTATGTGAAGAGGTTAGGTTAGGTAAGGTTCGTCAAGAAACAGGACAAGTGTTTCCTGACGAGGGTCTTAGTCAGATGATGACCCACCATTGGAGCTTTTGGTCATCTGACCGAGGCCTTCCGCTGGTTTACCTGTCCACCCTTTTAAAAATTATGGTCATAGTTGTAACCACCTAGTGTGTAGAGGAGCGCTGCAACAGCCTTAGTCCTTGAAATGAATTATCCACACGGGTTTAGCGCTTCATGACAAGCAGGTTCCTGTTTGGGTGACGTTGGCTGGGTGCAAGGTTTAAAATACCTTGCAAAGGAAGTGTCTTAATCTAGTGAAGAGCTCTTGTTCCAAGGAACTGAAGCCATCTTTCCCTTCTTCGATAATGAGTAGCTACCTTCTATTCCCCAAGCGCTGCATGATCCCTACAAATTTAGCGCTTTCTCATACTTATATAAGTCGCACTAGGTGCCATAATTTGGGCCGGGCACAAGGTACCACTACGTGGGTCATACATAAGGCACCACTGTGTAGGTCAGACACAAGGTACCACAGCGTGGGTCAAACACCACAACAATGCCACTATCACATCTGCTAGGAAACTGACAGGATGGATAATGAGAACATTCAAGACAAGAGATGCTAAGCCAATGATCATCCTTTTTAAATCACTTATTCTCTCTAGGCTGGAATACTGCTGTACATTAACATCCATATTCAAGGCAGGTGAAATTGCAGAACTAGAGAATATACAGAGAACCTTTACTGCACGTATAAGTTTCATCAAACACCTTAACTACTGGGAGCGCCTGGAAGCACTTGTACTCAGTGGAGCGCAGGCGAGAGATATATATCATAATCTACAGCTGGAAGATTCTGGAGGGACTGGTCCCTAATATGCACACAGCAATCACTCCATACGAAAGCAAAAGACTTAGCAGGCGATGCAACATACCCCCAGTGAAAAGTAGAGGCGTCACTAGTACACTAAGAGAAAACGCAATAAGTGTCCGGGGCCCAAGACTGTTCAACAGCCTCCCACCAGCAATGAGGGGCATTACGGGAAGACCCCTGGTTGTCTTCAAGAGGGAGCTGAACAGATACCTAAAGGCGGTGCGTGATCAGCTGGGCTGTGGTTCGTACGTTGGATTGCGTGCGGCCAGCAGTAACAGCCTCGTTGATCAGGCCCTGATTCACCGGGAGGCCTGGTCGTGGACCGGGCCGCGGGGGCGTTGATCCCTGGAATGCCCTCCAGTAGACTCCAGGTAGACCAAAACGTGAGCCAGATACAAGGTGCCGCTGAGTGGGTCAGATAAAATGTGCCCCAGAAAAGGTCAGATACAAGTTGCCTCACATAGGCAACGCACAAGGTGCCACTGCGTGGGTCAGATAAAATGTGCCCCAGAAAACGTCAGATACAAGGTGCCATTGTGTGGGTTAGACACAAGGTGCCACAGCTAGGGGCCAGACAGAAGGACAAGGTGCCACAGCCTTGCTCTTGAAGACCCTCCACCTCCTGCCGGAAATAACCTCAGCTACGTCAGACCTCTGTCACCCCTGACCCTCCTTTCCTAGATACCACCAGGAAGGCAGGAGAACACAAGCATAGGGAGGACTTGCGTACTTAATAAATGTAACCTACATACACACACACACACACACACACACACACACACACACACACACACACACACACACACACACACACACACAATAATCACGAACAAGTGATACAAGATACAAAACAACTACAGAAATTGAATGATAACTCATGGATCATTCAACTCCCCCTGTGGTTGTTTTGCATCTATACTGTATTACAAACGTATGTTGGAAATGGGAGGTAATCTAAGGAAGTGGTAAGGAAATCGAATTCTTTGTGTCAGGAGTCCTTCACAAGCATCAAGGCATTCTTTGTGAAAAGAATCGCAAAGAATAGTTTGGCAATAGACGTTGGAGAAAGAAAACATCGAAAAAGCAGTTGTCTGACAGGATGGGTGGCACTACCCAATAAACTTGCCCCAGAGGGCAAAATCTAAATCCTGGAGCCCCATCACTGCCTCCCCGCAGCAGCTGCTTCCCTGTCTCTCATAACATACCTGTTGCTTTTAATTTAGCAAAACTGGATACATCCGCAGTGTGCCTCTGTCCTATTCTATACAAGTTAAATACTGGAAACAAAAGCTAGGTATGTTTTTCTGCCACATTCCCTCACATAGGGCAGATTTCATAGTGTTGAAACCACTCAGCCTGGATTGAGAACCTTTAGTAGATCAATGAGAAAATAGCCAAATATTGCGTTGAAGGTTCAACAGTTACGACAGTATCAAAGATTACGTCCTAGGGGAGCTGTAGTAACTATTACATGAGAGTTGCCACCTCTCTAAATGAAATGGAATTTTTATGAAGATATCTCCACCATAGAGCGAGACAATAAAAATTATATACAGGAAAGAGAAAAGAAAAACAACAGGGGGAGAGAGGGGTTAAAGAGATTTGGACCACATAATTTATCTAAAAATACATACATACACACTTAAATAAATATAACAGAGCAGAATCATTGCTGCAATAATCTCTCGACATTTTAAAACTACATTATATGCTTAAGAATACACTTGCATTAACCTGAACATTATAAACAAACTTGACTTCATTTGTACTAAGCAAACACCCACTAAGAATAGGCTGACCCAAGATAATTTGGGCAAGGTTAAGCTGCATTACTTAACATTAATTTATCGGAGGCCAGGTCGCCAGGCTAGTTTAGTTAAACTGCACATCGTGCTAATTCACATCGTTGCATACAAAGCACCACAGCAGGCATGCACACACACGTATACTAATATAAATGCACGCATACTTAATCAGAACTCCCTGAAGGAAGGAAGGAAGGGATTGTGAGGAGGGGGGATAGGGAGGCAGGGGAGAAGTGAGGGCTGCCGTCTCCCCTCAGAGGGTAGAATTTCAGGCCAGAAGCTGTGGCACGCGCCGACTTAGGGTCCCAGGGGTACTTGCAAGGGAAGATGAGAATCTTCTCACTCATAAATCTTCTTCCTCATAAATGGGGAAAAGCAGAGATAAGGGTTCATTCTCCCAAAAGTAATATTAACTTATACTTGTCACTAAATACTACTGACATAGCTAATTTACCTGTACTGAGACCTGGCCGCTGTGGCGATGATCCCCACAAACCCTTAACAGTTAATATATGAGATACTGGTGAAAAATCATCTTACATGATTTTGTTACGCTATCCTGGCTTATGTCTTTAAGACTGGCTATCACTGTATGTTTAAACTAACATTATGTTCACAGTAACTTTTGTAGAAATTTAACATGTCAATACGTAAGAACATCTGTAAATTTAACCCGAGTAAAATAATGCAATAGAAAGGTGGAGTATCACAGCTGTTGTAAATAAGGACGCACGCGTTGGCAACACTACAGATGCCCGCCATATGTTCCTGTGTTAAAGGAAAACACTCGGGAAACACGTGCGCTTATTTTTTCCTCTCAGAACAGACGCTAGTGCAGATGTGTGGCTCAACGAACGCTCAACAGTTCATTGAAGGTATATGCGGTGGTAATGCGAACATTTAAAAGCCTGTTTGGGGTCAAATGTTTAGGAGCTATCCAAGTTTACTTAGATGAACGGCTATATACGAGCTGAAGGGCCAAGGATGAACGACAGTGTAAGGGCCAGGTAAGGATGAACGACAGTGTAAGGGCCAGGTGAGGATGAACGACAATGTAAGGCCCAGGTGAGGATAAACAACAGTGTAAAGACCAGGTGAGGAACGTCAGTGTAAGGGCCAGGTGAGGATGAACGACAGTATAACGGCCAGGTGAGGATGAACAACAGTGTAAGGGCCAGCTGAGGTCAGAGGGTAGGAGAGGCGGGCAGGCGTAAGCAGTGCTGATTCACACCTCACCTTAATATAACTCTTTCCTTGAAATAAAGTCGCCAGATATTGTTTATTTTTGGGGACTGGTCTGAAGTTGTGACCAGGATAGGCAGTTATGTACTGGGTGGTTAATTATGCGCTGGGTGGCTAGTTATGTATATAGGTGGGAGAGTAAAGAACTGAGGGTTAGCTTTTTCAGGCGTAGGAGCCAGGCTGGTGCTGCCTACTCCAAGATTAGGCCCATCGTAGAGTAAGCAGCACAAGCATCGATCCCACACCCGTAAGAGCATGTTAGGAAGCTGGAGAAGGTGCAAAGGTATACAACCAGACTAATTCCAGAGCAACGGAGCATGAGCTACCACTCTACCTGGAGGGCGTTACGAGTGAGAGGCTAACGGAATTAAATCTTACGAAGTTGCAGGACAGAAGAACCAGGCTGAGCACTGGACAAGCACCTAAAGTCAGTTCCTGATCAGCCGGGCTGTGGCTCGTACGTTGGTTTGCGTGCAGCCAGCAGCAACAGCCTGGTTGATCAGGTGCTGATCCACCAGGAGGCCTGGTCACGGACCGGGCCGCGGGGGCGTTGACCCCCGAAACTCTCTCCAGGTAAACTCCAGGTGAGCATTGATAATATACAAACTACTCAGAAGAATTGACAGGGTAGAGAGACACGCTGTTTTATAGGCAGGAAACAGGTACTTGGGAACATAGGATGATGAACCATAGGAATGTTAGAAAGTATTTCATTAGTCTCGAGGTGGTCGGCAAGTGGAATAACGGCGCTGAAGAAATAGTTGAGGTATACTCCATTCATAGTTTTAAGAGCAGATACGATAGTACCCACGAGGCTGGGTAAGGGCATATCTGAGAGGCGGGGCCAAGAGCTAAGATCTGACCCCTGCAATCACATATTGGTGGGTACACACACACCAGGAGCTGTGAATCGACCCCTGAAACCACATATAGTTAAGCACACACACACACACACACACACACACACACACACACACACACACACACACACACACACACACACACACACACGCACACGCACACGCACTCACTTCAGCGGAAATTATAAATCACGCTGTTTCACTTTGTGACGTAAATATTGCTGGGAATGTAGAGGCGAGAAGAGAGGGACGGGAAGGGGAAGGATGGAGGGAGGGAGGAAGAGATGAAGGGAAAGGGGGGGTGAAGAGAGAAAGGGTGTGTGTGTTTTCACCTATTTGTGTGTGTGTTTATACATTTTAATATTAAATATACTGTACAAACGTCTTTAGATTAGATATATGACCTATGAAAAGAGTTAAGGTATGTGTACCTGTTATTCATTCCACAATCATCGCCCCCGCCGCTCGGTCCCGGACCTGGCCTACTGGTTCATCTGAACAATTAGCCTGTTGATGCTAGAAGCACGTAGCCCAAATTAGAAACAACAGCTCTTACCTTATAAACCTTTTATAGAACCTCCAAGTTTATATTAATGAATCTCAGCACGGTTTTACAAAGGGGCGTTCCTGTCTTACGAATTTACTAGCTTTTTTCACTAAGGTATTTGCGGAGGTAATGAATATGATATTGTGTATATGGACGTCAGTAAGGCTTTCGATAGAGTTCCACACCAGAGGCTACTGAGGAAACTTAAGGCACATAAAATAGGAGGAGAAATTTTTTCCTGGGTAGAGGCATGGTTGACAAATAGGAAGCAGAGAGTTTGCATAAATGGGGAGAAATCAGAATGGAGGCACGTCACAAGCGGTGTTCCATAGGGGTCAGTGCTGGGCCCCTTGTTATTCACAATAAACGACATAGATGAGGGAATACCGACATAAGCAAATTTGCTGATGACATCAAAATAGGCCGTCCAATTCATTCTGACGAGGACATTAAAGCACTCCAGGATGATTTGAATAGACTGATGCAGTGGTCGGAGAAGTGGCAGATGCAGTTTAATATAAACAAATGCAAAGTTCTAAATGTTGGACAGGAAAATAACCATGCCACATATAAACTACATAATGTATATCTTAATATTACTGATTGCGAAAAGGGTTTAAGAGTTCTAGTTAGCAGTAATCTGAAACCATAAGTGTTCGCAATAAAGCTAACAGAATCCTTGGCTTCATATCAAGAAGTATAAATAATAGAAGTCCTCAGGTTGTTCTTCAACTCTATATATCTTTGGTTAGGCCTCATTTAGATTATGCTACACAGTTCTGGTCACCGTATTACAGAATGGATATAAATGCACTGGAAAACGTACAAGGGAGGATGACAAAGTTGATCCCATGTATCAGAAATCTTCCCTATGAGGACTGAGGGGCCTGAATCTGCACTGTCTAGAAAGGCGTAGAATTAGGGGGGGGATATGATTGAGGTATATAAATGGAAAACAGGAATAAATAAAGGGGATGTAAATAGCGTGCTAAAAATATCTAGCCTAGACAGGACTCGCAGCAATGGATTTAAGTTGGAAAAATTCAAATTCAGGAAGGATACAGGAAAGCACTGGTTTGGTAATAGAGTTGTGGACGAGTGGAACAAACTCCCGAGTACCGTCATAGAAGCTAAGACGTTGTGTAGTTTTAAAAATAGGTTAGATAAATACACGAGTGGGTGTGGGTGGGTGTGAGATGGACCTGACTAGCTTGTGCTACTATGTCAGATGCCGTGCTCCTTCCTTAAGTGAATGTCACCTGACCTGACTAGGTTAGGGCATTAGCTTAAGCCGGTAGGAGAATTGGACCTGCCTCGCATGGGCCAGTAGGCCTCTTGCAGCGTTCCTTATTTCTTACATAAACTAAGTCTTCTTGTGGGTCACTGACAATATGATGCTCAACGAGGACAAATTTCAATCATTACGCCATGGATGAACGGAGGAAATAAAAACTAAATCAAAGTACAAGACAAACTCAATCTACTCAACAGAACATAAGTCAAATGGAAGACACCTGGGAGTGATAATGTCAGAAGATCTCACGTTCAAAGGCGCACAACAATGTTATTATCGCAGCTGCAAGAAGAATGATAGATTGGATAACCAGAACCTTCAAAACAAGGGATGCCAATTCAATGATATTAGTTTACAGGTCACTCGTTCTCTCTAGGCTCGAATATTGCTGTGTAATACTGACCCCTTCAAGGTAGGCGAAACTACTAAGATGGAAAATATACAGGGAACCTTCACAGCTCGTTTAAGCTTAGTCAAGCACCTAAATTACTTAGTCTCTAGAACTGTAATCCTCAGAATGTAGGTGAGGAAGATACATTATAATCTACACCTGAAAGATACTGGAGGGATTGGTCCCAAACCTGCACACTGAAATTACTTCTTATGAACACACAAGATTTCGTAGATGGTGCAGGATGCCTCTAGTGAAAAGCAGGGAAGCGATGAGTACAATGAGAGATAACTCAATAAGTGTTAAGGAACCACGACTCTTCAACACCCTTTATGCATAAAGGAGTTTACCAACAAAACCCTGTCTTCAAGAAGAAACTACTCAAAAGATTCCCCAAAACAGTTCCCTATCAAGCGGGTTGTGGTGCATACTCTGGACTACGGAAATTGGACACTAACAGCTTGATGGATCAGGCCAGTAGCCAAGAGGTCTGATCTGGGACCGAGCCACGGGGTTGTGGCCTCCGGAAGCGACTCCAGGTAAACTCCAGGCACATCACGAAAACCAAGCTGAGGTGGAGAATGAGGCACTCTACCTCGTTCAGCTGCCTTCACCACCTGTGACACTGGGTGCTGCTCGCTTTGGTATAAGTCATAGGTAATTTACACAGGTAGTTCACTTACTTTACCAAAAAAATGAAACGCATCTTTCTTGTTTACGCACAGGAGAGGTACAACGTATCTCAAGCTTACGTACCACTGACAATGTATCTCCAGCTTACGTATCACTGACAATGTGCCTCGCTTAAGTACCACTGAAAAAATACCTCTAGCTTACGTACCAGAGACAACATATCTCCAGGTTATGTATCAATGCGGTAGCATATCTCCGGCTTGCGTTGAGGTGTGTAATTATGTTTGTGTATGAGACACTAAAACTGAGTCGAACATTTAAAGGACTGGGACATGTAACCCGCGGCTGGCATTTAACATTTAAAAACATACACAGGGACCGGAAAGAGTGTGTGTGTGTGTGTGTGTGTGAGCAGCGGAAGGGGTGACGGGAGGGGTGACTGTAGGGTTAACAGGAGGGGTAGTGGGAGGATGTGATAGTGACTGTAGGTGCTGGAGAAGGGTATGGTGGTGACTGAAGGTGGTGGAGTAAGGTGTGTTGATGATTGCAGGTGGTGTAGTAGGGTGTGATGGTGACTGCAGGTGGTAGTGGTGGTAACAGGTGGTACTGATGGTGATGCTTGCTGGATCACAGCCAGCAACACTTCTCCATTAAATTAAGGATCTCCTTTGTTACCCACCTGCCCACCCACTCCTCATCCGCCCACCCACTCACAGATGGGTGGAGAGATGCCTTGCGAGGTGAGGCAAGTCGAGAGAGAGCACCGCTGACCTGTGAAGTACCTGTGGCTGGTTGCAAGGTTCCTCTACAATGAAAATAGATTTCCATTAGCTTGATCCACCAGGTTATGGCTGCTAGCATTCCACAATTTCGTGGCTCATTAGCAACGCCTTTGGCTCACAACCAAAAGACCTGGGTTCGATCTTGTGACGCATGGATACGTGGGTATGTTCCCTAACACTTGTTCACCTACCTAGCAATAAGTAGGTACCTTGGTGTTAGCTGACTGTTGTTTCACATCCCGGGGAAGTGGATAAGCCAGAAACAATGACTTTACTGGGTTATCCCAGCTTACTAAGCATCCGGGTTAATAACCCATATAAAATCTTCCTAGAGGTGTGTGTCCTGTGAGGTGTATGTGTTTTAGTGTAAATACATCGAGAGTTTATCTTAATCCCTGTTGTGAACAGGTGAATTGCAGCCTTAATAACCTTCATATAGTCGATAGACGTTATATCACATTAACCTTGGTAGCCATCACAACCTAGCTGATCAGGTGGTTTTAGTGCAGAAATTTGTGTCAGTGTGGTAGTTGCCACAAGGGCAGACTAAAACAGGAACACTCCAGGTGGTCAACACTACTACAAGTGTTCACCACCTGCTGAGTTCTGGTAATAGTTGTTTGATGATGAGAAGTGGGACGCTGGAGGGCGCTGACTGCTGGGCACTGACTGCTCAGTAGTGAGCAGTGGGACGCTGGAGGGCACTGACTGTTGAGCACTGACTGCTGGGCACTGATTGTTGAGCATTGACTGCTCAGCAGTGAGCAGTGGGACGCTGGAGGGAACTGACTGCTGAGCAGTGTAGTACGGTACTCGTCTATTTGCGACTGCAAGGGTCGAACCTCGGCTTGTGGCCATGTATGTGTGTCATGTCACGTGTTGATACATCAATACCTGCCACTATGTGTGTGTGTCACGTCACGTGTTGATGTGTCAACATTTGCCACTGTGTGTCAGGTCACGTGTTGATACATCAACAACTGCCACTATGCGTTTTCTGATAGAACACACGCACAGCAGCATATGATTTTAACTTCTCTTTTGCGTACACATTCATGCTGGTGAACAGCTCTTGATCCAAGGAATTGAAGCTACTCTCCCCTTTCTAGGGAGAATGTGTGTTATGGTCCGTGAGGGTTTACCGTTTCCTCCCTTGAACAACATAATATTAATACATTCACCATCCATCATTTGCATGACTCACGAAATCGTAATGACGCGATTGTTTATTGTTAGATGAACTGGTAGCCATGGTTAGTTAGTGGTCACTGGTTTGTGAGTGCCATTGTGGGTGTGTGGGGTGACACTGTGGATGGGTGTGTAGGGTGACACTGGATGGGTGTATGGGTTGACACTGTGGATGGGCACTGACAATATCTTCCAAGCGCCTCGCTCCACCCACATCCTACCCATAGCTAAATATACATTGCCTGCTCCTGCCTCCTGCAGGAGCAAGGATGATGAAGCGAGTACAAACTACTGCAGGGAACCTAAAGGAAATTGAAAACACAACGATAATCTGTATTTCGGAGTCCTAATTCTGCTAATTATACACAAGCAGAGATGCATCTACCTGGAGTCTAAAGTATATAAGAGCAGTGATATCTTCTGCTGTAACTACAATTGTTAGATACCTAGTACTATGTATATACATGGCACTGCGTGGATACAAGGTACTATGTAGATATAAGGTACTGTGTGGATACAAGGTACTGTGTAGACACAAGGCATCGTAGATACATGGCACTGTGTGGATACAAGACACTGTGGGGGATATAAAGTACTGTGTAGATACATGGCACTGTGTGGATACAAGGCATTGTGTAGATACAAGGTGCTGTGTGGGTATCTTTTACCCAACATTTGAGAACCTCCAGCAGTACTGAATGTTTCTTAAACATTCGCATCATTGGCTAAGATCTAGACTAGAGTTTCTTAAAGTTTTGTACCGCGGTTTATCCCAAGATGTGACCCACAACAGTTGACTAATGCCTAAGTACCTATTTACAACTAGGTGAACAGTTACAAGACGATTGATACCCAGGTTAATATTTTACTACCAGGTGAGCAGGAGCAGAAGGGTTAACAAGATTTACTCGTATATCTCGCCCAGACAGGGAATTAAGCCAGGAATATTTCCGTTGCGTGCTGTACGCTTAGACCTTAAAGGTCACTTTTTCGATTCTTGGGCCTGGTGAAACGTATGGGTAAGTTTCCTGCATGAAGTGTGAGGGAGGTGAGCACCATGACAGTAGTGTTGGCACTGCACTGCTAACTACGTACTCATGGTTTTAGTGTTAGGGCGGGTCCTGAAACAGCAGCTGTGACAAGGGTGTAGCATTGGGGCATCAGGGGAAGGCCCACAGGACATCGGGGGGGTGGGGTGCCTCGGGCATCAGGGTGGCCCTCGTGCTCAAAATAGGTGTGGGTGAGGCAGCACGTGGCACAGGGCGGGTGTGCCAACCACCGGCCGTCGCCACCAGTGCCACTACCACCTCGCCAGGAACAAGTGGCACCACTCACGTGTGTCTAAAGACCTTCTAGGTGCAGTGTAGTTCATTGTCACGGTGATTTATGTTCCACAACGTTCAACAACTGTTGTGTTTACCAGGTTGTGTTCGAAGAAGATATGGGCGAAGCCAGGGTGGTCTACAGCAGTGTGGAGGGCTCGTTGCCCTCTTTGTCAACATCTGTTGAAGCCGGGGCCGTCTACAGAAATATTGAGGTTCCTACTTTGTCGCAAACCCAGGGCGAAGCCAGGATTGTTTACAGCAATGTGCAAGGAACTGTACCTCCTTTGTCTCCAGCGCCTGGAGAAGCCAGAATCATCTACAGGAGTGCTGAAGTACCTCCTTTGTCGCCAGCGATTGGCGGAGCTGGTGATGTATACAGCAATGCTGAAGGTTCCACCACCCCGATGTCTCCATCACAAGGTGAGACCCCATGGCCGCCGTCTCCAGCTGGACCACACGACTCTCTCACTCTTCTAGCTGACATCGCTCTGGAGTGTGCAGACAAGCCATGGTTGGTAGCTTTGCGTCCTGAAGACCTGCCCGCTCGCTACAACACACCCACGCTTGTGAGCACGCCCACACCTGCGACGACGCCCACTCCGCAGAGAGAAAGCAGTACCCCTGTACTGGAACTAGATGCCCACACCACCATCATTACCGTAGCGCCACACTACGACCAGCCACTCAACCTCAGCACTAGTCCACCACGTACACCAGCACCCACCCCGCCCGCTCCCACTCCTCCCACCACACCTTCCCCACCTGTACGAGACGCCCACGTCTGCCCTGAGTGCGGACGGACCTACTCCACGTCTTCTAACCTCGCAAGACACAGGTATGTCAACCATATTTGTAATCTTACCCCAAGAAAGTTACACAAATAACCCACACATAGGAGAGAGAAGCTTACGACGACGACATTTCGTTTCGATCCGACTTGGATAATTTGCAAAGTCACGCAGTGTGACTTTGTAAATGGTCCAAGTCGAACCAAAACTTCGTCGTAAGCTTCTCTTTCCGACGTGCGGGTTATCTGTGTACTGTTCCAGCCACGGTAATGTGCCTTTTAGTTCACTAAGAAAGTGTTAAGAACATTGTTCCTCTAATTTTACTGAGTCTGTCTTTCTTCTACATTGCAATTAATTCATCGCTTTATACATCACTTAGCGTTACACCAAACCCAAGTTAACACTGCTTTCTCTCATTATTTGTTGTTCTGTGGTTGTAGTCTCTCTAGAGTTCAATATACGTACTCGTAATAGCGAGACTTTCTGGACTATCCAAAGTAACTTCAAGCAGTTAACAAAGTTCTTCGATCTGGATGCAAATTGTGTGTAGTCAACAACAATAAAGAGGACTCAAAGCTCACTGAAGAGGCGTTGACTGGGACGGCGTTTCGCTTGATCAAGTAGTGAGTTGATAAAGCTCTATACAGCAAAACACTGAGCCAATATATTTTTTTGCAATATGTCTTTTCTTCACGTTCAGTGATTTAACCTAAGGATGACACATCTGCACGTCCCATTATTTAAGGATGACACATCTGCACGTCCCATTATTTAAGGATGACACATCTGCACGTCCCATTATTTAAAGATGACACATCTGCACGTCCCATTATTTAAGGATGACACATCTGCACGTCCCATTATTTAAGGATGACACATCTGCACGTCCCATGATTTAAAGATGACACATCTGCACGTCCTATTATTTATTGATGACACATCCATACGTCTCATTATTTAATTAAGGCTAATGCATCTTTACGTGTCACGATTTATCTTTTTTTAAACAAAACAAAATTGCATATATCAACAGTGTGCAGCTGCACTATTCTGTGTGATAATTACAGTGGGACCAAAAGCTACTTGTGTTTTCCCCTATCATTTTCCGTCACGCAGGATGGGGCTCATGCAAGGTGTTGAAATCCGCCAATCTGAGCTGGGAGACTTCAGCAAGGCAATGAGGATATCATCAAGTATTTCAGCAAGAGCTCATTAACTATGCAAAGGTTTCCTTCCAGCATAGCTGAGTTACTATCACTTGGTGACTGCCATCTCTTAGGATAGCATATCCCATACGCAGGTGAAATGGAACTTCTATGAAGATATCTCCATCCCAGAGCGGAAGCATGATAAATTATACACAGGAGGCAGAGGAAAGAAAAAAGTGGAGGGAGAGAAATATGGATATTATATTTAACTACACACACACACACACACACACACACACACACACACACACACACACACACACACACACACACACACACACACACACACACACACACCCCGCACCACAGTTACAGTATTAGAACAGAAGTTGAAGGTTTGGTGCACAAATGCAGATGGATTAACGAAAAACATGAGGAATGGCAAGAAAGAATCATTGAGAAGTCCCCAGACATCATAGCAGTTACAGAAACAAAACTCAAGGAGACAACAGATGCAATCTTCCCACCAGGATACCAGATCATGAGGAAAGATAGAAGGGGCAGAGGGGGAGGTGGGGTTGCTCTGCTCGTAAAAAACAGATGGAAATTCGAGAAAATGGAAGGCATAGATGAGACGGGAGAAAAAGACTACATAGTAGGTACACTTCAGTCTGGGGAACACAAAGTGGTCATTGCAGTGATGTATAATCCACCACAGAACTGCAGGAGGCCAAGAGAGGAATATGAAGAGAGCAACAGAGCAATGGTGGACACACTTGCTGAGGTGGCAAGAAGAACTCACTCCAGCAGAGCAAAGTTGCTGGTTATGGGGAATTTCAACCACAGGGAGATTGACTGGGAAAACCTGGAGCCACATGGGGGTCCCAAAACATGGAGAGCCAGGATGTTGGACGTGGTGCTGGAAAACCTCATGCACCAACATGTTAAGGACACTACCAGAGTGAGAGGGGAGGATGAACCAGCAAGATTGGACCTTGTGTTCACCCTGGGCAGCTCAGACATTGAGGACATCAAGTATGAGAGTCCCCTAGGAGCTAGCGACCACGTGGTTCTGTGCTTTGAATACATAGTAGAGCTGCAAGTGGAGAGAATAACAGGAGTTGAATGGGAAAAGCCTGACTATAAAAGAGGGGACTACATAGGGTTGAAGAACTTCCTGCGGGAGGTCCAGTGGGACAGAGAACTGGCAGGAAAACCAGTAAATGAAATGATGGAATATGTAACAACAAAATGCAAGGAGGCAGTGGAAAGGTTTATTCCCAAGGGCAACAGTAACAACGGGAAGACCAGAACGAGCCCCTGGTTTACCCGACGGTGTAAAGAGGCAAAAACAAAGTGCAATAGAGAATGGAAAAAGTACAGAAGGCAGAGAACACACGAAAATAGGGAGATCAGTCGCAGAGCCAGGAATGAGTATGCACAGGTAAGGAGGGAGGCCTAGCGACAGTATGAAAATGACATAGCATCAAGAATCAAGACTGACCCGAAATTGTTGTATATCCACATCAGGAGGAAGACAACAGTCAAAGACCAGGTGATCAGATTAAGGACAGAAGGTGGAGAACTCACAAGAAATGATCAGGAGGTATGTGAGGAGCTGAACAGGAGATTTAAGGAAGTTTTTACAGTAGAGACAGGAAGGGCTCTGGGAAGACAGCACAGAAGGGAACATCAAGAGGGAATATACCAACAAGTGTTGGATGACATACGAACAACCGAGGAGGAGGTGAAGAAGCTGCTAAGTGACCTTGACACCTCAAAGGCGATGGGACCGGACAACATCTCCCCATGGGTCCTTAGAGAAGGAGCAGAGATGCTGTGCATGCCTCTAACCACAATCTTCAACACATCCCTTGAAACTGGGCAACTACATGAGAAATGGAAGACAGCTGATGTAGTCCCCATATTTAAGAAAGGAAACAGAAACGAGGCGCTAAACTACAGACCTGTGTCTCTGACATGTATTGTGTACAAAGTCATGGAGAAGATTATCAGGAGGAGAGTGGTCGAACACCTGGAAAGGAACAAGATTATAAATGAAAACCAGCATGGGCTCATGGAAGGCAAATCGTGTATCACAAACCTCCTGGAGTTTTATGACAAGGTAACAGAAGTAAGACACGAGAGAGAGGGGTGGGTAGATTGCGTTTTCCTAGATTAGTGCAGAAGCTGGAGGATCAGGCGCATGTTAGAGGGAGGGCACTGCAATGGATCAGGGAATACCTGACAGGGAGGCAGCAACGAGTCATGGTACGTGAAGAGGTATCACAGTGGGCGCCTGTGACGAGCGGGATCTCACAGGGGTCAGTTCTAGGACTAGTGCTATTTTTGATATATGTGAACGACATGATGGAAGGAATAGACTCTGAAGTGTCCCTGTTCGCAGATGATGTGAAGTTGATGAGAAGAATTAAATCGGATGAGGATGAGGCAGGACTGCAAAGAGACCTGGACAGGCTGGACATGTGGTTCAGTAACTGGCTTCTCGAATTCAATCCAGCCAAATGCAAAGTCATGAAGATTGGGGAGGGGCAAAGAAGACCGCAGACAGAGTATAGGCTAGGTGGACAAAGACTACAGACCTCATTCAGGGAGAAAGACCTTGGGGTGACCATAACACCGAGCACATCACCGGAGGCACACATCAACCAAATAACTGCTGCAGCATACGGGTGCCTGGCAAACCTGAGAATAGCGTTCCGATACCTTAATAAGGAATCGTTCAAGACACTGTACACTGTGTATGTTAGGCCCATACTGGAGTATGCAGCACCAGTCTGGAACCCACACCTGGTCAAGCACGTCAAGAAGTTAGAGAAAGTACAAAGGTTTGCAACAAGGCTAGTCCCAGAGCTCAGGGGAATGTCGTACGAGGAAAGGTTGAGGGAAATCGAACTGACGACACTGGAGGACAGAAGGGTCAGGGGAGACATGATAACGACATACAAGATACTGCGGGGAATAGACAAGGTGGACAGAGATAGGATGTTCCAGAGAGGGGACACAGGGACAAGGGGTCACAACTGGAAGCTGAAGACTCAGACGAGTCACAGGGAGGTTAGGAAGCATTTCTTCAGTCATAGAGTAGTCAGGAAGTGAAATAGCCTAGCAAGTGAAGTAGTGGAGGCAGGAACCATACATAGTTTTGAGAAGAGGTATGATACAGCTCAGGAAGCAGAGAGAGAGAGGACCTAGTAGCGATCAGTGAAGAGGCGGGGCCAGGAGCTGAGTCTCGACCCCTGCAACCACAATTAGGTGAGTACAATTAGGTGAGTACACACTGAGGCCCAGCGACAGTATGAAAATAACATAGCATCGAAAATCAAGATTGACCCGAAACTGTTGTATAGCCACATCAGGAGGAAGACAACAAAGACCAGGTGATCAGATTAAGGACAGAAGGTGGAGAACTCACAAGAAATGATCAGGAGGTATGTGAGGAGCTAAACAGGAGATTTAAGGAAGTTTTTACAGTAGAGACAGGAAGGGCTCTGGGAAGACAGCACAGAAGGGAACATCAAGAGGGAATATACCAACAAGTGTTGGATGACATACGAACAACCGAGGAGGAGGTGCAGAAGCTGCTAAGTGACCTTGATACCTCAAAGGCGATGGGACCGGACATCTCCCCATGGGTCCTTAGAGAAGGAGCAGAGATGCTGTGCGTGCCCCTAACCACAATCTTCAACACATCCCTTGAAACTGGGCAACTACCTGAGAAATGGAAGACAGCAAATGTAGTCCCCATATTTAAGAAAGGAAACAGAAATGAGGCACTAAACTACAAACCTGTGTCTCTGACATGTATTGTGTACAAAGTCACGGAGAAGATTATCAGGAGGAGAGTGATGGAACACCTAGAACGGAACAAGATTATAAATGAAAACCAGCATGGGTTCATGGAAGGCAAATCGTGTATCACAAACCTTCTGGAGCTTTATGACAAGGTAACAGAAGTAAGACACGAGAGAGAGGGGTGGGTTGATTGCGTTTTCTTAGACTCCAGGAAGGCCTTTGACACAGTTCCCCACAAGAGATTAGTGCAGAAGCTGGAGGATCAGGCGTATATAACAGGGAGGGCACTGCAATGAATCAGGGAATACCTGACAGGGAGACAGCAACGAGTCATGGTACGTGAAGAGGTATCACAGTGGGCGCCTGTTACGAGCGGGGTCCCACAGGGGTCAGTTCTAGGACCAGTGCTATTTTTTTATATATGCGAACGACATGATGGAAGGAATAGACTCTGAAGTGTCCCTATTCGCAGATGATGTGAAGTTGATGAGAAGAATTAAATCGGATGAGGATGAGGCAGGGCTGCAAAGAGACCTGGACAGGCTGGACCTGTGGTCCAGAAACTGGCTTCTCGAATTCAACCCTGCCAAATGCAAAATCATGAAGATTGGGGAGGGGCAAAGAAGACCGCAGACAGAGTATAGACTAGGTGGACAAAGACTACAGACCTCATTCAGGGAGAAAGACCTTGGGGTGACCATAACATAGAACACGTCACCGGAGGCACACATCAACCAAATAACTGCTGCAGCATACGGGTGCCTGGCAAACCTGAGAATAGCATTCCGATACCTTAATAAGGAATTGTTCAAGACACTGTACACTGTGTATGTTAGGCCCATACTGGAGTATGCAGCACCAGTCTGGAACCCACACCTGGTCAAGCACGTCAAGAAATTAGAGAAAGTACAAAGGTTTGCAACAAGGCTAGTCCCAGAGCTCAGGGGAATGTCGTACGAGGAAAGGTTGAGGGAAATCGAACTGACGACACTGGAGGACAGAAGGGTCAGGGGAGACATGATAACGACATACAAGATACTGCGGGGAATAGACAAGGTGGACAGAGATAGGATGTTCCAGAGAGGGGACACAGGGACAAGGGGTCACAACTGGAAGCTGAAGACTCAGACGAGTCACAGGAAGGTTAGGAAGCATTTCTTCAGTCATAGAGTTGTCAGGAAGTGGAATAGCCTAGCAAGTGAAGTAGTGGAGGCAGGAACCATACATAGTTTTAAGAAGAGGTATGATACAGCTCAGGAAGCAGAGAGGGAGAGGACCTAGTAGCGATCAGTGAAGTGGCGGGGTCAGGAGCTGAGTCTCGACCCCTGCAACCACAATTAGGTGAGTACAATTAGGTGAGTAAACACACACACACACACACACACACACACACACACACACACACACACACACACACACACACACACACACACACACACACACACACACACACACACACACACACACACACACAATAGTAAATAACAATTTAGAATTATACGCATGCGAACGTACACTAGTTATAACTTTTATTTTTTAATATGTTGGTGGTCCAAGTCCACCTGAGGCAGGGTGACCCCCCCCAAAAAGAAACACTTTCACCATCTTTCACACTATCGCTGTCTTTGCAGAGGCGCAGATACGACAGTTTGGATATCATTCCAAACAGCAAACATCTTAAACCCCTCCTTTAAAGTGGAGGCACTGTACTTCCTACTTCCAAAACTCAAGTCCGGCTTACCGGTGTTATTAATATACAGTATATAAAAAGAATACATCACATCAGCAGTGGTCTGCTACTCTGTTATGTTAAGTATGACATAACACAAAAACTATAGGGGATCCACTTGCTTCCCTTGAGTACTTCGTACTTTTAATACATTCAGCAGGCAGAACACATGATGACTCGTAGGGATCATAACCGTGTCTAGGGAATGGAAGGTAATTATGTTTGATTCGAGAAAGGAAAGGGTACTTCCAATTACTTAGATCACGAGCACTTCACCAGCAACCAGGTGCCATCGATAGACAGGGACAGGACAAGTGAACACAGAGACGGAATCTTTAACCTCGATACTTTATTAATCTAACGCAAAAAAAAACAAACAAACATGAATTTTTTTAATACACCGGAAGTCTTCCACCGAGATAAGGTGATTCCTCCCCCCCCCACACACACACAAAAAAAAACACATTCACCGTCATTCATTCAACCAGTGACTTGCCAGAAACTTGCTATTACAGTTGGTTACTTTTTGTATAAAAGTGGTATTATATACTGATGAGCATGTTAATACGGCACAATATGCGCTTTATGACATTATATTGAGAAGACGTTTCACCCACCGGGGACTTTATAATTCTTTATCAAATAATAAAAACCCCAGTGAACGAAATGTCTCAATAAAATGCCATAAACTACACTGTGTCTTATTAACACGCGTTAAATTTATGATGTAGAGGGAATCTCTCAGGACGACCCGTACAAAAACCCACATGAACTCCAAAAGGAATGAGCCAGAGAGACTTGTACTCCTAGCAAAGACCTTACTAGGCTTCCTACTTGACTGTGATTAGGGTGACTGTTGGTGGCTAGAGACTACATTACCATGTATGCTCCACAGCCCGGCTGACTACGTAAAGTTTTAAGGAAGGTATCAAATTCTATTTTCCATGCAAGTAATTCTTCTGATATATAAAATGAAAAAAAAAATATCCAAAGGACCCCAATGGAAATAAGTCTTGACTTTTTTTCGGGTTATCCCAGGTTGTCTACACATATGCTGCTGTGTATGATAATCTATGTAACTATATTTGTGTATATCTGAATAAACTTACTTATTTACTATCCTTTGTTTTCGTAAAACAAAGGATAGTTCTCAGAGTATCTCTAACATATCTTCAAGTTCTCAGAATATCTCTAAAATATCGGTGTATTTCTGAAATATACAAAATAAAATGAAAGATACGCACATCATGATGTAATGTATATACATATATACATACATATATAGTACATGATCGGGTGCACACCTGGCCAGTGATTCACTAGAGAAACAGCATGTATTGGGAGTTTGATCTCTATTCTAGGTATTAGTATTATTCTCGTTTGGTGGTGAACCAAGTTACGTGCAGCCTTAAGACCCTCATGCAGTCGATAGGCTTTAAACCCCTTTAACCAACTATTACAGATTATAATTGTATTGAAAACCAATTCGTGTATCTCGTCTTGCGGCACTGGAAGCCTCACTTCAATGTCAGGTGCTGGCTGGCCCTCACTTAATACTGAAAGTGACCTACCTACCACTAGAACTAAGCACACCTCTCTCACGAGCCCTCCTAGGGCGGGGAAGGTGCCAGAGCCAGGGCTTGCTACCACCTGCAGCTCACAAGACTGCCATTCCCACGAGCCCTCTGGGGCGGGGAAGATGGTAGACCAGAGGCCTAGCTTCTACCTACGAGCCCCGTGAGGATGGGGAATGGGGCTAGGCCTGGGGACAGTTGGTACCGAAGATGAGGAGGTACTTGTACTTCCTCCCATGGGAGACATAGGTCTCAAGACAGGGAGCCATCTGGAAAAGACCCTGGCCCGGAGAGTACCAGCGAATCTTGGAGCAGTAGAGAGTGCCTGCCACTTTCTGTTATAGTTTGTGGAAAGTGGTCTCAGAAAGTGCTCTTAAGAGTGGTTTGGATTTCATTTATTACATTAAACAAATGCATTGTGACAAGATTTTGTTATCAAGCCCTGGTTTTGTCAAGCCATGGTTCTGTCAAGCTAGGTTTGTCAAGGAAATCCTGGCTTATATGGATTTGGTTGTCAAATAGAGCCTAGCCAGTTTACTTGTCTGAGAGTCTACCCATAGATCGGTTATATGAGGGAGTCTAGCCATAATTCAGTTGTCTGAGAGACTAGTCATGGTTTAGTTGTCAGGTGTCTGAGAGTAGCCATAGTTCAGATGTCTAAGAGAGCCTAGCCATAGTTAGTTATCTGAAAAAGCCTAGCCGTAGTTCAGTTCTCTGAGAGAGCCTAGTCATAGTCCAGGTGTCTGAAAAAGCCTAGCCAAAGTTCAGTAATCTGAGAGCCTAGACATGGTTCAGTTTTGAGAGCCTATCTCAGTTGTCTTAGAGCCTAGCCATTGTTTAGTTGTCAGAGGATATTGTGAGTCTACCATTTTGAACACTTGAACGTCCATATTAATAAAAATAATAATAAATGATAATTATAATAATATACATATAATAATGCACGACCTGCACATGACTCCCCACGTCGCTGAAATATACACCTCTGGCTCCAATAAATTCCTTCGTACTACTGAGCCATTGCATGCACCATTACCACCACCTGCACCACTGTAGGAGCTCCACTTGCAACTTCGAAACTGAAAACATGGGGTTCAATGCCCTACTTGTGCTACTAACCTAGGCTCACTAATTTTACCCGCACTACTAACCCACATTCCATTTTGTACTAGTCCACTCATACTACCTGCTATCGTTACCACCTGCTCCTGGGCACCACCTGTTCACTAACACCACCTGTTCCTTGGAACCACCTGCTGCCATCATCACCACCTGCTCCTTGGCACAACTTATTCTTTGGCACCATCTACTCCCATCACCAACTTCTCACTGGCACCATTTGTTCCTTGGCACCATCTGCCTTCCCTGGCTCCAGGGGCTGTAGCGTCACAAGAACAACTAAACACTCACACGCCTCGTACTTTTCCTACGAGTGTGAGGAAGCTTACTGTCCCAAACTTGGCTAGAATGTTTCTAATTCTGGTGTCTGCTTCTCTCTTTTCACTTGGTTCGTGTTGTCACACTTTCTAATTCTGGTGTCTGCTCTCTTTCCTCTTAGTTCAAGCCATCACACTTTTTATTTCTGGTGTCTGCCTCTCTTTCCACTTGGTTCACGTTGTCACACTTTCTAAATGTTTCGTCTCGTCATACCGATCTATTCTTACGAAGACTTGTAAACACTCTCCCAAGTCCCATAACCTTAGGGTAAACTTTCCTCAATGCTTTTGTCTCAGGGACAACAATATTCTTGAAATATACTTCCGGTGCTAGATTTTCTGCATAATTTGTATTCTGGAATAGACGCATAGTGGACTGCGTTATTCCTTGGCATGGCTTTCGCTTTTACGCTTCTATCTGTTACCATCCAAGACTCAACACCAGAATTTTGTATTTACCTATTTCGTTACAAATTTGACTGTTTAGTTTAATATTTCAGAGTTCAGTTTTATATTTGACTGTTTAGTTATATACCTGACTGTTTACTAATATATTTGAGAGTTTAGTTATATATTTAACTATTTAGTTGCGCATTTGAAATTACAAAAATAGATCTTATGCTCGTTTTGTCCCATTTCTTTTAATAAACTTTTATAAACTTTTCTTTTAATTATTCAATTATTTAATTGCGTATTTCCTAATAATTAATTCCACATTAGTTGCCAAGCACTGTACGGAAATAGATGTAAATGTCCTTTCTGTACAACTTTCGTAATTTAGAAATATGATTTCTTGTTCTTACTGTTGCTATTAAGATGGCTTGGTTTATTGGGTTTAAAGCCTATCCACCAGTAGATGCTTGGGGATTTAGCCCACCAAAAATTTCTTCAGCCCCCCAAATAAAAATAATAATAGGTTTCCTAGTCCTTCTCGTCCCTTCCAACAATTTAGTCGTGCCTCAGTGTCCCAGTTCATTAATTCTGGCGCCGCATGTGCAGTCCACAAAACCAGTCAGTAAGGCTGATTGTATGTAAACTTTACACCACCAAATATACTTTAATTCCTAAAATGGTGATTAAACTCAATTTTCAGCATATATACAGTATTGACAGCCGCAGTACAATATAACCGTCGCTGACCTCACAATCTATTTTCTCGTGTTTTATAGTCTTGTATGTGGTTATGTCTCAATCTTCCTCTCCTGTCTTTCAACGAGGCTATTTCCGGTGTCTTCAATCTTCGTAACTGATATTACTTATATCTCTGGTTTTCTTGCTGGGTTGAGGAGGGTGTATTGGCAAGGGGATAGTAAACCTCAAGAGTTTGACAATAATATGTTTGTTTTTCCCACAGGTATCTTCCAGGGGAACGAGTAAATGCTTCCCCTTCTTCCGCCCCTCTACCCCCAATGGACGCCAAAGCATGTGGCTCACAAGTCCATAATATGTTGTACAATTCATTGTATGATATTTCAGACAGACGCATCGATCCCCGGACGACAAGAGGGTGGCGCGCAAGTGTCCATATTGCGATAAAGTGTATGTGAGCACCCCAGCCTTCAGTCAGCACATGCGCACTCACAACCAGGGCTGCAAGTGCCACACCTGCGGCAAGTGTTTCTCACGACCGTGGCTCCTCCAAGGACACATCAGGACCCACACAGGTCAACCCTCACACCCCACATACCAGGCTCACTCTTCACCTTTACATAGGCCTCAGATTTGTTACCTCAACAGCCGTAAGCTGTATCCCTCACAGATGTCTAAGTCTTTGACATTTGTGTCGGGAATGTAAACGGAATCTATACTACTCTCTGAGAATATTTGTGTCCATCCATTGTTACCCTTTGCTCTTTTTTTAATCTTTTAAGATGGCTATTCACACCTGACACTTTCTACAACATATGTTCATCTGTCTCTTCACACAAACAATACATTTGTTTCTTATGTGTTACACCTGTGGCTGTCACTAGTTATTCCCCACTAACACTATACCTGTCACTTGTATCTGTTACAAGTGTATTTGTCCCTAGTTATTTCCCACACTAACATTGCATCTCTTACGTATAACCGCTACTAACATCTGTATTTGTCACTAGTTATTCCCCACACTAACACATCTCTCACGTATTTCTGTCATAGCCAAGTGATGGACTACATTTGCGTTCCTCATACAGGATATATACACTGAGAGGTGTACTTATCTCAGTGTATATTAAGAGATTATGTAATTAACCTCTATTTTACAGAGTAAAATATTCTTTACTTGTGATAAACAGGTTATGTGCAGCCTTAATGGTTAAATTCCCATTATCCAACCCGTGTTTCCTCAAGACAACGGTAACTTTATCAAAATCTTTCGCAACTTTAATTAGTTTTAAATACTGATTCTCGTACAAGATGCTGACATGCAGATTACAAGAATAAAAATGTGTGTAAAGATGCTACTTAGCAAAAAGTTCCGTTCAATCATGATCGAAACGTCTTCTTCATTGCGTGTTTTAATACTCAATTGTCGGCCTGTTGCTCCATTCACCAAGAATGTTTTTTTTATTTTTGCAGGTGAGAAGCCGTTCAGGTGTAGCATGTGTGGTAAGGCCTTTGCTGACAAGTCCAACCTGCGGGCTCACGTCCAGACGCACTCCAGCATCAAGCCCTACGCCTGTACCCGCTGTGGCAAGTCCTTCGCTCTCAAATCCTACCTCTATAAGCACGAGGAGTCCTCTTCTTGCATGAAGCTCCACCGAGCCCTGAGTAGAAGTGGCATGACCCCCCATCCTGGGACTCCTGTTGTAGGACCTATTACAGGGGCACACGCTGATCTACCAGCCTCCACCTCGGCCATCACTACTACACTCCGCCATGCGTCGCCTAGCGGGTTCGGGAGTCGTGTTGGAGGGCGACCGTTGCATACAGTTACTATCCTTCGATCAGCTCCACATGTTTCAACTGCGCGTGCCCACTGACGCCTAAACATACCAAGTGTCCACTAACTACTTGAAATACACAACAAATGTTCACAGACACCTTTAAGTACACAACCAATGACCACGAACGCTTTGGGAAACACTGAACACCTTCAATGCCTAGCAACGCCTGCATATGTTCACTGACACTTTCTCGTGCATGGCAAATTTCCAGTGCCACCAAACACAGCAAATGGTCACTGACGTTTCTAAGTACATTACAACTGTCAACCATGCCTTCATGTATACTGCAAATGCCCTGTAACATCATTCAATATTGTAAATGTCCCGTGACAGATACAATTACACTGCAAAAGCCCACTAACACTCGTGAACACTATTTCGCTCCACACAACCTTCACTCTTCTTATCAACATGGTACAACATACTTCCACAAGAGAACACTAGGAAGATCTGTGGCAGTGAGAGAACTTTATAATTGACCAATAAACTAGTCAAAGAATGAAGCAGTGATGACTATGTTAGGGTGTGCCAAGTGGGGGATGCCAGGCAAGACTCATTACAGTTTTTATAGCTTACACTAATGACTGTCAGATACAGAGTATCAGTACTAATGATTATCAGGTCTAGAATTTATAACTATCAGGTCTAAAACTTTATATTACTAACTAATTTTGAACCTTTATAATAGTGATTGTCAGGTCTTGAGCATTTATATATGTGTAGAACTTTTATACTAGTGGCTATTAGGTGTAGAGCTTTTATAGTACTATCAGGTGCAGAACACCTATATTTGTAACTATCAGGTGTAGAACCTTTATATGTGACTCCGTTGAAAGGTCTTGCTACTGGTGTTGGGAAAGGTGTAGACGACCCACCTGTTCTCTTACTCCTAATCAAAACAGTTTTTTGGATTTTATATGTACACGCCCGAGTCACCTGATAGGTACCAGGGAAATGTAGTGGGCGATGGTAGCTGACAGCGAGTGAAGGGATTGTCGTGGATGATGGTAGGTGACGGTGAGTGAGGGGAGTGTCGTAAATTATGGCAGGTAACAGTGAGGGAAATGTTGGGGATGGTGGTAGGTAGCTGAGCGAGGATTGAATTCAGGTGATGTGTGATTTCAGCTGAAAGGAGAAATGTGACTGGGTAATTAGTCTTGGATAATAACATTATTATTATTATTATATTATTATTATTATTATATTATTATTATTATTATTATTATTATTATTATTATATTATTATTATTATTATTATTATTATTATATTATTATATTATTATTATTATTTTATTCATGAGAAGTGCTGAAATCGAAAGGAATATAGAACGCCTGGGAGGAAGGGAGACAATCAAGTTTGATCCGAGAAAGGGAAGGAAAGCTTCAATTCTTTGGATCAAGAACCAGTCACCATTAAGGTACCCCTCCCTCCTTTATATGGTAAATTATTAACAGAGGCCTCAATGCGTATTTGGCGACCTGGGTAAGCGAATATAAGGTTAGAGAAGGATTCCCAGGGTATTAGGTGACCTGGATAGGTGACTAGGTGATTAATAAAGGCGAACCAGTGAATCAGGCACCCTACATATTTGAATAAATGGCTAGTAGAGGTATCACAGAGTATTAGGTGCCTGGATAAGTTACTGAGTGATTAATAAAAGCTTCCCAGTGATTAAAATGACCTGGATAGGTGACTGATTAATAAAGGCTTTCCAGTGGTTTAGGTGACCTAAACAGGTAATTGGGTGATTTTTTTTCCAAGGCTTCCCAGTGAATTGTATGATCTGGATAGGTGAATAAACGGTTAGGATAGGTTTCCCAACATGATGGGTTGAGGGGGACCAGCAAACACTTTCTGTACTCGTAGTACTTAAGCAAAATATTTAATTTCCTAACAATTTGCATATTGTTAAGTTAAATGCTATTTAGAAAGTTACTCGCTGCTGTATCAGTTATTACACAAAAAGAATGACACAAGATTATATATATATATATATATATATATATATATATATATATATATATATATATATATATATATATATATATACACTAAATCCCTGTTCTAAGGGTTGTATATACCCTGCATTAGATTTAATGGTAAAAATATTACAATTGGTTTTAACCTACTGCTGTTGTAAAAAATGGAAGATTGAAAATACTTTAACCATTTATTGATAACAAAAATTGTAATAATAGAAATAACTATTATATGTATGAATGTGAATAAACTTAACATGGGTCCAGTAGACCTTAGTATACGGGAGGGAGCGAAGGGCGCTCTCTACGGGGGTATGTGGTGGATTTAGTGAAGTAGTTAAATCTCGGATGGGGATATCTAGTCAGTAGTGTTAGCGTCCCGGTAGACGTGTTAGTGTCACGGTAGACATGTTAGCGTCACGGTAGACGTGTTAGCGTCACGGCAGACGTGTTAGGGTCAAGGTAGACACGTTAGCGTCACGGCCGACAAGAAATTAGACAAAACTCATGAGCCCATTTTGGGTCTCCTAAAAACTCCAGGGAAAACTCTTACATAAGTTATGTAGTTTTTTACACAGGCTAGGTAAAATAATATTTATAGTGATATAAATTTTACCTATTTTAAGTAAATTGTTATATACAATAAATATTAAGCTATTTTATGTAACGCAAAATAAGCTAATTTGCATAAAATCAGCTATTTTGTTACGTATTTTTTTTACAAAGATTGCATTAGGTTGCTAGGCTAGTCAGAATTAAAAATTGGCATATATCTGATTATCTATAACTTTAGTTAGCAGTTTTCCATAAGAGGGGAAGGTGGGTCATTGAAAAAATTTTGACCCCCCTCTCCCTCCTAGTTGCTCCGGGGTGAGCATAATTCCTTAATCTACTGTAGTAATAATATTTCTGGGACCATGGAGTTTCTTCTTTACACTCTTTGTATCTATTTGTATAAACTCAAAAAAATGTATAAAAAATCTATGTATTTAGTATTGGATCTAAAGTGTGTGGAATGGTGGTGGTTGTAGGTCGGTCAGCCGACCGGTCACGCAACTGTAGCTGCCCTTAGCATCGCTAGGCTGCCTTGAATATCGCTAGGCTACCCTGAGTATCGCTAGACTGCCTTGAGCATCGCTAAGCTGCCTTGAACATCGCCAGGCTACAATCGGCATTGTCAGGCTGCCCTCGGTATTGCTAGTCTGCTTTCGGCATCGCCAGGCTGCCCTAGGCATTGCTAGTCTGCCCTCGGTATCGCCAGGAACAGCATCATCAGAGTACTAGCCAACGGGAGGAATCAAGTAGACCAATCATTCATGCCTCAGTAAGACAGCATCAGTAAACAAGCCATAGGCCTACTAGCCACCCACTATTATGTATATACTATTTCGTATGTACTATTTTTTTTTAATTATCAGTGGAAACTATGTTTCTTCTCGACTTTGGTATAATGCTTTAAACATCTATTTATTTATCATATTTATAATTTTTTCAATAAGCCTTTTTTTTGTATTTGAGTGGAATATGAACCTAACAATAAATATTTATGATATACATACTGTGCTTCTATGGAATTCCACTACACTCAGGTTTATTAGGCATTACATTTTTTGAAGAGAGTAAAACTATATTTTCCATCCAAATTATTATTATTATTATTAGTACTAGTAGTAGTAGTAGTAGTTGTAGTCGAAGTAATAATAGTAGAAGTAGTTGTAGTAGTAGTATTTATTGTTTGTATTTATTATTGGGACGCGCTAAAACTGTTGACCATATAGTACCATATAGTAATAGGACGGTAGTTGTAATTCTTTCACCACAAATAATATTAGCACATCTTCCAGGAGAATTTACAAATGCTTTCTCAGCGGCCTTATACAAAGATTATTAACTAATTTTAATACTCCCTAAATAATTCGTAGCAATGACGGGTTATTTATATAACTAGGCTTTTTCTATAATTTTGCCATCTTAATATATTCCTTCTAATGAATAGGCTAGTCTAGGTCGTCAATATCATTAGTCTCATATTAAAGGTTAGCATTCATATGACTGAATCAGCTGATTTACATTGTCAGCTATACTGGAAGTTATGCTCCGTGAACTTGTGTTGCAATATATCAAGAGTGATAAACTCGTGATATATTTATTGCATTACATGATCAATATCTAACCCAACACTGCAACGGCTGCGGGTGGACAGCAATTAGTAACAAGTGTCTGCATGATGAGGCTGGAAGATATAAAACATAACAAAAACAGATATTTTGCATTTCACTCTTGAAAGTGAGAAGTCGTATTTAATAAAAGATTTGTTTCAACTCTTCGTATCTTTTCCAGCACCTGTGGGTCCCCAGTCTCCCTCCAACTAACCGTCTGGGGCTGCACCACACCATTTCACAATTGTAAACATTTACAAAGTCAAGTACCCACAAGTGTATAAATAATCATCCATCCGTCTGTCAACTGAGGTGAAGGTTCGACTCCCCTTACATTACTCACCCTAAAGTGTTGCCACTCCCCGTGGAAAACCCAACAACTGTTTCCAAGATTTGTAAAGGAAGTTTAAGGCAAACTCAGAGAGGTACAAAAATGAAGAGAACTTAAAGGAAAACAACTTGACAAAGCTCTTGAAGAGCGAAGCGTTGCCACAATAAAATGTCGCATTAGTTGCGCTTGTGTCCTTTTACTTAACATATTGTTGGTAATTCTACCAACATTAATACTGTTCTTACATCTACCTGCGTGGAGAGCTGGGAGAATGGTTTCAAATCCTCTGCTGATCAAACCCTGATCCACCACGAGGCCTGGTCTCAGACCGAGCCGCGGGGGAGTTGACCCCCCGAAACCCTCTCCAGGTAAACTCCAGATCTTATATAAAATGTTTGTATATGTTTATGACTACACTCACTGTATGTGTGAATCACACAGATAATGTTTAATCACATCACAAAAAAATCCGCAACCGAAAACACTTGTCACATTACCTCATGCTAGTATAGTATAGAATGTCTAACAGCAATCAGCTATTGAGACAGTCGATGAACACAGTGCGTTGAGACCTGGCTATTCCTAATCTAATACTCGCATTATTTAATTCTCAAATCTATTTCTTTGTACAGTGTTTTTAGCCTAAAATGAAAATATGTGAACTGGGCGCAAAGAAAGACAAGCGCAATTTTATAACAGTATCATTTAACTTAATTAACCTCATCTGAAACTATATATTTGAAGAATTAAAAAAAATGAGATATACCTTAAAGAAAAAAATCCAGAGAGTTAAGTTCCAATCTCTTGTAATAGCAGTTAGATGCAACGTGAAATATCAGATTTCGTAATCAATTTGTCAAGTTAATCAAAAGTATTATTTTGGTGCTATTCTTTAGAGTCACTACAGTATTTATAAAAGGGTGTTACTTACGAAGAAGTAGCGAAAGTTACTGCAGTTTGAAACAAATTAAGCATTATACAGTCTCTGTGCAACCTGCAACCTTTAACTGCTACAAAAGATAATCATTAAACAATGGATTTAGCGAACGACAGATGTTTGCACATGTATGAAGCACATACATTAATTTAGTTATCGTTTTGAATTTAAAGGTGTTGTCTTTAAAAATGAACACTCTATTGACTGAGTTACTTATACCATAAATAACATAAAGGCACAATACCTTCCTTTCCCATTACAATGTAAAATGCTCCAAACTTCAGAACACCCGTGACTTAACCTGATTTTTGTTTCCCCCTTCTCCCTCTTCCCCTTTCCTCTTTCTCCTTTGAGTTCTCTTTCTTCTGCCTTGGGTATTTGGTCCATTATTATTATTATTATTATTATTATTATTATTATTATTATTATTATTATTATTATTATTATTATTATTATTATTATTTTTCCCCCTCTGTGTTCTTGTTCCTACCCTTTGTGGGCCCGTAGCTCCGTTGCAGTGCTCCTCTTAGTCTTTGGCTCTCTACTACTACTACTACTACTACTACAACTACTACTACTACTACTACTACTACTACTACAACAACAACTACCTCTACCACTACTTCTCATCTTCCTCTACTACCTAGGTCTCTTGTCCCGTCCCTGTCTTCTGGCCTATACTCCCCCCTTCTCTCCTTTCTGTTAGTGTGACTTTGTAAATGGTCCAAATCGGACCGAAACGTCGTCGTAAGTTCCTCTCTCCTATGTGCGGGTTGTTTGTGTATTACTTATACCCCTCTAAAAAAAAACACGAGCAAGTTCATGGTTGATATAACAGGAATCTCGTGGTAATGAGGTAGTCAGTAAGCACCTACCACCCAGGTCTTCCCAACCTCAGTGTACGTTATTTTATCACTATATTATTAGTCCTCACAATATTTTTTTATTGTATTTATAAGTGTAAAAGACCTTGCTGATAATTTGTTATCAGTGCAACGATACCCTTCGCAATTTTTATAGACTATAATCAGCTCAGTAGGTAATTAATTTATAATCAGTAATACACATAACACATTAAATACCCACACACACACATGATCATCACACACTGAGTATCATCATACACTGAATACCTTACAAAAAGGTGCACACAATAATTACGTAACACCTATACACAGGGAATACCTATACAATCCTTCACACACGAAATATCTACACACATGCACACCTGCATTCACAACACCTCCACACACTACTAACAATAACTATACATTCAAATTCAAATTCAAATTCAAATTCAAAGTTTATTCTCTATAAGGATTACAATGCTGGGTTTACAGAAATTTGGTTATTGTTTGGTTTACATGTAGTAAAATTGTGATTACAGAGTGTACCACTAGAACGCTTAGCATGGCTAGGCATTTCGGGCATACTTAGTTTTATTCTTAATTGTAAAATATTACAAATTATGAGGTAAGTTGGTATTATGGCTAAGTGACTAAATACTAGTTTGTGAGTTTAGCAATGTGAATGCTTTTGTTTTGGCACAGTATATAGTTTCAGTATTGGAGTATCACAGGATTCATTATTTTAAGACTGAGATTAATATTTCTGTTTATGGTCAAATGAGTGAGCGAGTGTAAGTGTGAACCACCAGGTGGTATTCGTGTAGTTAGTTGACGGGGTGTATCAGGGAGATAAGATGTTTTCTAATGGTAGTTTTGAAGGTGATGAATGTGTCTGCAGTTCTAGAGTTCTCAGGTAGGGTATTCCAGATTTTAGGGCCTTTGACATACATTGAATTTTTGTAAATGTTTAGTCGGACACGGGGAATGTCGTAGAGATGTTTGTTTCTGGTGTTATGCCTGTGGGTTTTGTCACAACTATCAAGAAAGCGTTTTAGGTCAAGGTTGATATTAGAGTTTAAGGCCCTGTAGATATAGATTGCACAGTAATAAGTGTGGATGTACTGAACTGGGAGTAAGTTTAGACCTTTGAAGAGTGGGGGGGGTGTGCTGCCAGGGATGGGATTTAGTGATTATTCTTACTGCAGCTTTTTGTTGGGTTATTATTGGCTTTAGGTGTGTTGCTGCAGTTGATCCCCAAGCACAAATAGCATAGGTGAGGTATGGATAAATAAGTGAGTGGTATAGTGTGAGAAGGGCATTTTGCGGCACGTAGTATCGTATCTTGGAGAGGATCCCAACCGTTTTGGATACTTTTTTGGCTATATGCTGGATATGGGTGCTGAAATTCAGGTTGTTGTCAAGGTATAAGCCTAGGAATTTTCCCCCATTATTTCTGGTAATTAGAGTGTTGTCAATCTTAATGTTAATTTGTGCATCTCCTGCTCTGCTACCAAACATAATATAGTAAGTTTTGTCAGTGTTAAGCGTAAGTTTATTGGCTGTCATCCAAGTCGATATTTTAATCAGCTCCTCATTCACAATGGTGTTGAGGGTGGCAAGACTTTTTTTTTTTTTTTTTATTTTATTGAAAAACGCAATACATAGTTATACATGTAGACAATGTAAGCAATGAAACGTATCCATTATATATAACAAAAGAAAACTCCACATTCCCTACCGTAGCACTAAACTTATACATAAGAACTAAACTAAAGACAGCCCACAGCTTCATATACAGGTGGGTTTAGTACATCCAAAATTGCAGCCATAAACACAATATTCAATATAACCCAAAGAATGTCACAGGTATTGACATTTTACATAAAACTGTATGTACGAAGACATTCTCAATTATCCAAAAATTCTTTACACACTTTTATTGTTGTATATTAAACTTCATATCAAATACATAATACGTAACACCTCAATAATTACGAAACAAATAAAGGTTAGAAAATAACAATCTCCACACCTCACCACAGAAAAACTAAACACAGTACAATATAACAAATGATTCGTCCCACCTCACGTCCATACACTACATTCATCCCACAAGCGAACTTACACAATCACGTATATTTAGTAATATTTTTCAAATATAATTTCCAGTTTTAAGTAACAAACTTCTTCTACTATATAATGAAATATACATAGTCATTACTATTAAACATTAACTTAAACAAGACTATATTCTTATTCAACAGACCGCAGCAGTTCTTGCCTCACCATCCTAACACTACTTAACACATTGTACATGAACACGTCCTTATATACCCATCACTCGTCAATAATATTCATTGAACTTCACCGAATACCAATATACAACCCATACTGAGTACATGAAATTCTCTCTTACATACTGCTATATACACTTGATGTATGATAAAAATCACACACATTACATTATCTCATTATTAGCAGTACATTTGGTACACAGACATATTTATCACGCCCGTATGTCCGTTGCTTAATACAACCACCAATCCTGATAATACATTACAACATATTTCAAATTTAACTTATCCATAACATACATCAGTATACCATTCTGAGTATGACCGTATACTTTTCACATGCACACAAAATATTGCTCATTTCCATATCCATAAAAATCTTAACTTTTCCCTTACAAACCACCACAAACTTACTTAAAACACACTCCACAACTACGCTGCCTTTTTACACCATATCATGGAACTCCTCATACATTCCCAAATTCTGAGACGAGCCCGATGCAACCCCTGAAAATCCAAACACATCCCCCCCCCCCTTTTTTTTTTTTTTTTTTTTTTTTTGTTTTTTTTTTTTTTTTCTTTCTTTCCTTACTCCGCCAACAAACCTCTGACATTCATACTTCGATATCCTTCAGGAAAAACCCTTTCCCATCTACTTCCATATATCCCCCTATTACGACTAAGTGTTTTGTACATTGTTGCAGCCAATACCTTCTTTCGCACCATCCAATCCCCATTACCCCTCATGGCCCATGATACGAAAACAAAATCAGTTATGATGTACACCAAAGCACGCTGCACAGACTCTTCCACACCTCCCACATCTAAACTCAATGCCCTTAATACCGATATCCCTCCCCCACCCACCCTCCTCAAAATCCCACCCATCCACTCCCGTATACACTCCAAATTTTTACAAAAATATACTACATGAAAAGCTGTCTCCCTATCCCCACACACCCTACATACGTCCTCCACCATCAACCCTCTCTCCCGAAGCACCACACCAGACGGCAATATTCCATGAAGGAAACGAAACATTACCTCTCTCACTCTTGGTCTGATGCGCACCAACCGCAACCTTACCCAAATGTCTCCCCATGCATACATTGGGTATATGCCCTCAACATTTGCAATCACCCTCACCCCTACAGCACGCTCCAGAACACCTACCCGTATCCTAGACGGATCTCTAACATACAATAAAGCTCGCAGCACATCCTCACACTCTCTCATCTCTGATCCTACCCACCACCTTCGTGCCTCCTCATATAATGCTTGCACACCCTTCCCCACACGACCTTCCACTCGGAGAAACCCCCTCTTCAAATATATACACTTAACCCTTAATCTTATATCTATTAAACCCAATCCACCTTTGTCGACCGGTAGCATAACAACACTTCTACCCAACCAATCACACCCAGAACCCCATATATATCGAAAAACCTTTTTTAGCATTCTAGTTATGTCCGGTCCTGCCAACGGATATACTGCTGCCACATGCCAGACCATACTATATAACATCACATTCACCACTATTACACGTTGATGTATCGTCAAATGCAAGGGTCTCAAAACATTTAACCTACCCACCAACCTATCCACTGCCCTCCCAGAATTAAGCATCCGTGCCTCCCCGGCATTGCCCATATAAATTATCCCACACACCTTTAGTCTATCCACCACACACCAACGCACAGCTGTTTCCCATCGCGCCCTCCCTACCCAATTCCCTAAGACCAACAATTTCGATTTCTCCACATTCACTTTTAAACCTGTAACACCTTCAAAACCACCAATTACATCCTCCACCTCATGTAAACTTTCCTCCCTGCTCATTAGAATTGTTGTATCATCCACATACCCTATTATTCCCATCCCACCATTCTCCACACCACGTACCACCCCTAAACATCGCCCCACTGCCCTATAAAAAGGGTCCTGTATACAAGCAAACAACAGTTGAGACAGAGGACAACCCTGCCTTATGCCTCTACCCATTGAAACCCACTCACCCAATTTCCCATTCACCTGCACACGTACACCTACCCTATTATACAAAGTCTCAATCCAACGTACCATCTCTTCCCCAAAACCCTGCCTCCGTAAGATATGCCACAGTGCCTTTCGTTCTACGCAATCATACGCAGCCTGCCAATCCAATGCTAAGACACCTCCCCCCCTTTCATTCTCCCCCTCCATACTTTCCACAAAATCTTTTATTATTCCATGTCCCTCATACATCGTCCTTCCCGGCACCCCATACTGACCTCTCGCAACAACTCTATCTATCACGCACTTCAGCCTGTTCCCCAAGATTTTTGCGAATATCTTATAATCAGCACATAACAACGACAACGCCCTGTAGTTCTGCACTGTAGTAGGGCCTTCCCCTTTTGGGATCAAAACTACTACTGCGGTACGCTGCAACTCGCCCATCCTCCCCTCACTTTTCATCACATTCATCAGGTTCACTAAAAAATCCTTCAACACACTCCAATGCTTCACATAGAATTCACAAGGTAACCCATCTATACCTGGCGCTTTACCTCTCGCCATATTCTCCAAAGCTCTCCATACCTCCCCCTCTTCAATATCCCCTCCCAATGCCATACGATCACTTCCACTCAGCACACAAGATACATTCTCTCCCAATCTCTCCAAATCCTCACCGTTCACTCCTACACTCCGCAAATATTTTCCAAACCAACTATCCATAAAACCACTCATACCCTCAGTAGTTCTCAACTCCTGACCCTTCGTATACCCACCTAAGTTCTCGTGTACTACCAGCTTATCAATTTCCATTGCCAACCTGCGTCTCCGCTGTCCCCGTAACACACAGGCTGACGGCCTGTCACCCCAAATCGCCTCCTCTAACCCACCTTGCACCCTCGCCTCATCAAATCTCTCATTGTGCATATCCCTTATCTGCCACTTTAATGCTTCAATTTCCTCCATTGGATACACACCTGTCACAGCACCCCTCTGATAACAACCCTGCAACCGCCCCTCTAAATACTGTTGAAGCCCATATGTCATCCATGCCTCATTCTTTCCCCTTCGCACATAATATTGCCTGATCCTCGTCTTCGCAACCCCATCCCACCACCCCAATAAATCGCTTGCACTCTTACCCCCACCCCATAAGTCCTCCCACATACTGTCAAAATCCCCTCCCTCCACCCCCTCACCCAGTAGTCGTACATTCAGCTTCCAGTACCCCAAATATCTCTTAGGCAAACCGTCCCAATTTAAATCAGCATAAACCGCCCTATGATCTGAATAAACGACATTCACCGTCTGCACCCGCGTCACCCTCACTCCCCTTGTCACATACAACCTATCTAATCGTGCAGCATATCCCTTTCTATGAAAAGTGTGCTCTATCTCGCAATCCCCTCCATCAACTATATCCCTCAATCCCACACCTCTCAATAGATCCCCTAAACCTGCTAAAAAACACCCTGCCCCTCTCGGTTCCACATCCTTCCTGCGCACCACACAGTTCCAGTCGCCACCAACTATTGTCACTGACGGTAATGACCGCAAATAATATACCAATACGTTATTCACAAATTCATTCTTTACCCTTACATCATTCTCAGCCGGCACATACACACAAACGACTGCCATCCGCTCACCTCTCCACCACCCATCTATTCTTAACACACGACCCCCCCCCTTTCACTCCTAAGAACAACAAACGGGCTCGTCTCTCTGATCAGGATTCCCACCCCTCCCTTCATTCGCTCCGAATACATCACAAACACTCTGTACCCATCCACCTCCAATTCCTTTCCCAGCTTGAAATTATGTTCCTGCACAAAAACAATGTCTATAGCATAACGTCTTAAAAATCCCTTTACCCACAGACGCTTCTCACTCGCACACAATCCATTAATATTCACTGTCATGCACCGGAAACCTACTTATGTGATTTCACCCTCTGCCCCTTTTCACCTTTCACTGACACGCTTTCAGTGTGTCTGCTTCGTCCACTTTTCTCTCCACTGCCCACTGGTGGCTTCCCCTGATCCAACACCTTACCAGGCGTACCTTTAGCACTCCCACGCACCACATCAACCCACGGCTTTTTCCCCGGTCTCTGTGCCGGGGTTAAAACATCATCCGAGTCGGAATATGTCGCCGCCCTCTTACGGTTGACACACTCTGCATCCATTTCTAACTCACTGGATGCCTCCCTGTGAATCTCAGCAGTCACCTCAATCACTTCCACCACTCCTGGCGAGTCATCTGCCATGTTCGCCAATCGTCCAAGTTCCTCATCTTCAATCTGAACAGTACTCCTCACCATACTCAAGTGATCCTCAGAAACCTGCTTCTCAAAGGATTTTTCCTGCACGTTCACCATTAGGCCTCCCTCTACCCGCACGTCACCAATCTGCACAGTCTTCCCGTTCTCCAAGGCAGATGCCTCACTTCCCACTAACTGTGACAGTGATGGGCTGGTACCCACCAGTGGCAGCTCACGCTCCACTTCCTCACTCCAGGAAGTGCCACTTCTATGTACAGGTGCCTCATCAGCATGACCCACCTCTGGTTCTGGCTCTTTCACCATCTCACTACCTAGGTCCTTTCTCCGCTGCCATCTCCCACACTGGGCCGCCATATGGTCATATGCACCACATAACCTACACGTCTTCTGCTGCCCAGCGTAGTACACCATTACCTGTGTCCTAAATGCGTCCAGTATGACGTAAGACGGGATGGCATGCCTCAACTCCATCTTGATCGTGAACGTACCATCCGGTAAGCCGGCATACGCCCCATCCGTCCATTTACCAGCCATAGCCAGGTGTACAGGTCCATACTGTTCAAATACATACCGCAGATCATTCTCGTCCGCCTCAAATGGCACATTTCGGATTTTCACCCATGTGTAATGCTTAGACACGTCGATTAGGCGAACACGTATCGCTGAATTAACATCCACGCTCCTGTCCTGGTACTTGTCAACCAGCCGTTCATACACTCCAGCTGAATTCAGCTTGACGAAAATACGATAGGCACCATTTAGTGCCACACCATACAGTTCTTGATCCGCAACACCATAGGTGTCACGGATAATTTGCGGTAAAAGCACTTGTGCAGACTGAGGCGTTATTGCACCACGCAATAATTCAATGCACACCGTGTGCAAACGCCTTCTCACAGACTGCGCCATGTTGTGAAAATATGTGGCAAGATTAGGGTGAGAGATGACATAAGTCGTGTCATCAGCAAAGAGAATGGGTTTCAGGTGTTGGGATACGTTTGGAAGGTCATTGATGTATATGAGGAAGAGCAGGGGACCAAGGACACTTCCCTGCGGAACTCCAGTATCAAGTGGCCGTGTTGCTGATGCTGTGTCTTTAATGGTGACGTACTAATACCTATTAGTAATGTAAGATTTGAAATAAGCAAGCGCATGGCCTCTTATACCGTAGTGGTCAAGTTTGTGGAGTAGGATTTCGTGGTTTACTGTGTCAAAAGCTTTTCTTAGGTCAATAAAAATTCCTAGTGGATATTCCTTATTTTCCAATGCTGTGTAAAGCAGATCTAGCATTTTTATGATTGCATCATTAGTGCTTTTATTTTTCCTGAATCCAAACTGGCAGGGGTTGAGTATGTTTTGAGCCGTTATAAATGAATACAGTCTCCTGTGCACGAGTTTCTCAAAGATTTTGGATAGCAATGGTAAGTTAGATATTGGCCTATAGTTGTTTAAGTCTGTAGGGTCACCACCTTTATGTATTGGTGTAACCCTTGCCATCTTGGGTAGTTTCGGGAAGGTGCTAGTCTCTATTGACTTGTTAAAAAGTAATGAAATAGCATGCGAAAGGACATGGGCCGCTCGCTTGTACAGTAATGGTGGGACATGAGACAGATTCCCCGAGTTATTTTTAAGTGACTTTATGATCTCAATGACTTCCGTGGGCTCAGTTGGTGCAAGATAGAAGGAATTAGGGAAATTTCCATCTAGGTAGTCCCCGGCATGGGCATTGGTATGTGGGATTTTACTGGCGAGATTAGATCCTATGTTTGAGAAGAAGTCGTTTATCTTGTTAGCTGTGTCAGTGGGATGTAGTGGTGTTTCATTAGGTTTAGTTAGGACAATATTCTTGGTTTTTCTCAGTTTGTGGGTCCCTAGAATCTGAGAGAGTGTTTTCCAGGTCTTTTTTATATCTCCTCTAGTGTCTGTAAATCTACTGAGTAGTATAGTTGTTTGGCTTTTTTTATTACTTTGGTGAGAGCTGATGAATAGTGTTTAAGAGTATCTTTGTGTATTAAGCCCTGTCTATATTGCTTTTCATATTGGTGTTTCTTGTCAATGGATTTCAGAATGGTGCTGGTTAGCCATGGGCAACCAAGCCGTTTGTTTGTGATCTGTTTTGTTTTTATAGGACAATGTTTGTTGTATAGTCTAAGTAATTTGTTAAGAAAGATGTCTGTCCAGTCATCAATACCATTGGCCTTGGAGAATTCTGTAGGCCAATCAACAGTCTCTAGGTCAGCTGTGAACTTCCTTACTGAGGCCTCGTCATGGAGTCTAAATGAGACTTTGTTGTATTCAAGTGGTGGTTTACTAATGTTTGTCAGGAGGAAGGTAGGGTAGTGGTCTGTAGTGCTATCTATGATTATCCCTGATTTAAGGGAGGCTAGTATATTGGTCCATATGTGGTCTATTATGGTTGCACTTGTCTCAGTGAACCTGGTTGGTTTAGTTATTGTTGGTATGAGAAGTGTGTTGTTCATATTGTTGATGAAATCAGTTACAGGCTGATCATCTAGTAAGCCAAGGTTGATGTTGAAGTCTCCAGCTAAGAGAAGGTGGTGCTTATTCATTTGTCTGTTTGTTATTAGTGACTTTAATTTCTCACTGAAATTTGGGATGTTTGTGTGAGGTATCCGGTAAATGGCACCGATTGTTATAGGCGTCTTAAGGTTTTTTACAGTAAAATTAGCAAAAATGTATTCCCCATATTCATCACTAAAGCAAGTGGTGCTAAGACAAGATAATTGGTTAGAGTAATAGATTGCAATACCACCCCCAACTTGGTTTGTTCTGCAGTTGTGAATTGCTGTGTATCCTGGTAGAGGGTAGATATCTATTGTGTCCTGCTTAAGCCAGGTCTCATTAAGAATAATGCAGGAGAAGGGTGTCTTTAGTGATTCAAGGAGTGCTAGGAGGTCATCATAGTGTTTGCTTAAGGACCTGATGTTGTAGTTAAGTACTGATAGACTTTTAGCATTGTTTAGGATAGTGGTGGCTTGTGATGCTGTGTAATAAAGGCAGTTACTTTCCAATAGGTTTTGATTGGGTGTCAGGTTATGGAGGTTTAGATCAGGGTCAACGTGATCAATCATCTTCTAGGTTTAAAATTATGGTTATTTATATCCTGAGTTGTGTGTTGAGTTCTACTACTGATATCTGTAGTGGTTGGAAGTTTGGACAAGTATATAGCTAGAGTATTTTGGTCATGTAGGGTATAGTCACTACTACACATAATGAAGTTGATGTTGTCTGTGTGTTGTGCTGGAATGAACTAAAGTACAACTAGGTATAAACTAGTAATATAAAAATACAAATTAAAAATAGAACAAGACTCTCACTTGTAATTGCACTAAGGTCTAATAATGACTTGTGGAGTCTATGTTTTGAGCTAGAGTGAGCTAAAGTACAATAGGTTTAATCTAATAATATAAAAGTACAAATTAAAAGTAGCACCAGTCTCTCACTAGTAATTGCACTATGGTCTAATATAGTGAATTTGGTATTGACTATGTATTGAGCTAGAAAGAGCTATAGTACAACAACTTTAGTCTAAAAATATAAAAATACAAATTACAAATAGCACCAGTCTCTCACTAGTAATTGCACTATGGTCTAGTATAGTGAATTTGGTATTGAGCTAGAATGAGCTAGAGTAAAACTGTGGTTAATCTAATAATATAATAAAGGAACAAGACTCTCAATTGTAATTGCACTAAGGTCTTATATAAGTTGTTTACAAGAATTAGAGTATAATTAGATTTAAATTGACAGGATAAAATACACAAATTAAGGTAGCAAAATAATAATAAAAAAAAAAGAATTGATAAAAATAAAAATGGCAATGACTTCGTTATAATATGCTAGTAAGATGGTAGACAGGATGATATAAAAGTTGTAGTTGAAAATACTAGGTTAAAAAAGTATGGGATAAAAATGGTCAATAAAAGAAGTTTACAATAAGTTTGATCAATATAGTTTAAAGTAAAATTGGGCAATAATAGGGATTTAGAATAAAATTGGGCAATTGAGTATTTTTTAAAGTGAGGTAGAATTGTTGAAGACAAGTTATGGTTAGTTTATAAAAAAATAAGATGGAACAGTGATGTGGTAAGTTGTAAAAAAGGAGATAGATTCTGTAGATATTTAATACAATTAAGACTATGAGGTAGAATGGTCGTTGAGTACAACAATGACAATTAAAAGTAGTTGGAGTATTAGAATTTTAGGGGGGCACAAATTTATGACAATATAACACTAACGGTGGACTATGGGTATTATCTGCACTTTACTCTGATTCTGTTAGTCCAGCCTCACTTAGGAATGTTTTAAGGTCATGTTCTGTGGAGATGAAGTATCTCTTTCCAGTGGGCTGTTTCCTAACTGCTATTTTTCCATCCCTCACAAAGCACTGGTGGATTTTTTGGGCATAGCGCATTACTACTTGCAATACCTATACAACACCTTCACGCTAATTACCCACACACAATACCTCCAAAACACAGTCACACACTAACAGCCAACACACAATACCGTCACACATTAACAACTAACACATAATAACTTCCACATCACCTCACTTCATTTCTTTCAGTTCCATGATTCTTTTTAACTATGGCCTTCGTAACTCTGAATTCCGCACCTCATTCCTGTATATCCTACCATTCCTTTTGACATTACAACATCGTCTGGTCACTACGCTACACATCCTACTGTTCCATCACCAAATCCTTAATGCAATATGCTAACTTTTTCCATTCCCAAATCACATCATATACTCCTAAGAAATATCCGCATCTACTTTCTCCTTTCATATTATCATATAGGAATAGATTCATGTTATAATAATGTGTCCATAGAGGAGGATTCTTATTCATCAAAATTAAGGTACTGAACACCATTATTATTATTATTATTAAAACCAAGCGCTAAACCCACTAGGGTCACTGAACACCACCTAGGCTGAGGGATTGATCATCTTCCACTGTCTTCTGTATACAGTTCTGCAAGGCTGAGGGACTGATTACCTCATTTGCTACTGTCTTCGTATACAATCTCTTTACTGAATTAAAAAAAAAAAAACACTGGCGAAAGGTTTTAAAATAAAGATGCCCAGGTGATGCATGCCCAATTCCTCAAAAGAATCTACGCTTGCATGTTTTGTATTCATTGCTATATAGTGTCCGCCACGTCATTTGTGCTGTGAAACAGAGATTTTAGCTGAGAGTCTATCACTATTTAATACAGAGTGTTTTAAAGAGATGGACCTGATAGTGAAATATACTACTGTTTTGAAACTGGGTCCATCATTTTGAAACACCATTTATTATAGTAAGGATGACATCCTTCACTAATTTACTCCTCATTTACTCACAGTATTAAACACAATTTCAATTTCTCAGACATAATGAATGACAACGACCAGGTGAGAGGCAGGGCCAGGAGCTAAGCCTCACCCAATGGTTTACAAAAGCCAAGTGAGCAAACACTAGAACATATTTATTAGAAAACGATTCGGTCCTAGGACCTTGATGCTAGAAGTGATCAAGGTCCCAGACCCGAAACGTTTTCTATTAAACATTGTATCCTAGTGTTTACTCACGTTTCTTCTTAAATCTCTTGTCGGTATCAATACCAAGGTACATATTTAACCAATGCTGGGTTAATTTATTGGGTTTTAAGCTTATTAGTATTAACCCCAATAACTTATAAACCACTAGTCAAGAATACTTTGACCCTAAAATAGGGATTAAACTCACAATGTATATACTCTATGAGAGACACTTTTCGGAATATATACCCTTTGCTCAACCCATGAAACCGCAAATAGGTGAACAATATACGTATATGGGAACATGCCACTGATAATCGAATTTCGGCTACACATGCTTTTATCAGCAATATTTTGGTAATTTACTCATGTAATGCTTATGCACTAATAGATTAGATAACTGCTGTCGAGGGTACCGTAGCTCGCATTTGTTTAATTGTATATTGCTATGAACTGCAGGTAAAACACACATGCACGTGCACACATACACAAACTTGTCAGAAGCATGTAGTCTGAACGCAGGTTACATGTGACTTGCACACAAAACATTAAGAGGAATAAGCACTGTAGGAGGCTGGCCCATGATACTAAGGTCCTACGCCCACCCAAATAATCTCACTGATCTTTCCTTACCTATTTTCAAAGCTAGAACTCAGACCACCAAGTCTCGCACCCGTAAATAAAGATCACTGGTGCAGTGTCCCACCTTAGGACTATTTACTACCTCGTCTTAGTGTCCTTCCGTATACTCACTTGAGGTGTCCTAGCCATAGTGCAGGCACGACTGAACGGTTCATACACAGAATCTCAAATCTGTCATTTTCCCTAACAATAAACCAATAACATAAATCTATCGAGCGTGTTTTTGTCAGTAAGATTACATGACATTGTTTTAAACTCTTCATCATTGTCTTTACGCTTTCAGTGCATTATGTAACATGGAGACCAGAGCTGTCAGCTTATATAAGCTTCCACGAAGCCCTCTTAATAACTGTACGTATTTGTTAGGGCAAGAATGGGTAGGAAAAGGCTTGGAGTAAGACAGAGCAGTAGGAAAAGGTTATTTATAAAAGACAGGATGTGAGTGTTAAGAAAGGTCAAGTGGCCTGGCTACTTCGGGTGAGTTTTTTTAAGGTTAATTTTTTGTCACATACCAACGAGTGTGGACTAATAATTCGTAGACTTTTTAAAATCCTTGTAAATTTAAATTCAAATTGGAATCCGGTGCTGTATTTTAGATTACATCAGCCATGTAGAGGCTAGGAAAACAAATATGTGTATTATCTGTCTCTTCAATGTGCCTTGAGGCAGGTGTAGGGCTCTTGAGCCAGGACGTTGGAGCTACCCTCCACTGACTTAAATCAACCCTGATTGCCTACCATTCCTCATTCCCCAGGTGTTGTATGACCTCTATGGGTTTAACGCTTTCCCAGAAATATGTGTATTATGTCATCTGTTATGATCATGGTCAACAACGCCCTGTGGCCCGGTCTCAGACCGGGAAAATGTTCCAGAAAATTGTTCCAGAAATTAAACAGGAAGATAAAACGTAGTTTATACTGAATATAGGTAGAAGTTTGTAAAATTTGCCTGTCATCTTTTGAGACAAAGACAAACAATCCTCCCAGAATGTAAAGCGTTTAATAGGCTTCCGTTTCACATTCAGTGGTAATGGTGGTACAGCAATTATGAGCAAGTGTAACCACAAGGAATATCCCACTGAGGAAAGAGTGATGATCGATGACAACAACGTTCGATTTCTTATGTTATTCCAGTGCGTGTCCCCCCCCCCCCCCGACATTAACGAGAACACCTTTCAGCTGCTATTCCAGAGACATATTTTCCTTCCTCTATAAATGAATAAAGTTATTTTAGGTTTGGGTAGGTTCAGTAAACATTAAGCTAAATTTGCATAATTTAATCAAGAGAATGAATAATATAACTTGTCTTCCAGCTTATAAATACCGAGCATGTGGTTCCCAACGTTGATGTGTTTCCGTTGCCAGTCATCACCCGCACATTTATGTAATGCGCTTATTAGAGATTAAACATATTTAAATTTTAAGTTAAGGCCACAGTAAAGTACTTTACTAACCTACCTAGCCTAATAACTAATTTTGGTCATGTTGAGATCGTGCAGAAATTGACGCATTACAAGAAGTTGAAAATCAAGTATTATATTTAAAAGCTGGATAAGTATATGAGGAAGATTTTTTATTTCATGAGAACGTTTAACCCGTAGGGATCATACTTTAAAATTAAGAATAGGACAAGAGAGAACAACATTCCATGATTTACATTATTATTATTATATTCGTAGGGAAGCGTTAAACTCGTAGGGGATCATACAGCTCCTGGTGAATGGGAGGTACTCCGAGTTGAAGTAAAGAATGGAAGGGTAACTCATATTCCTTGGACCAAGAGCCCTTCAGCAATATGAAGGTGCCACCTCTCCTCCCTTGAAGGGATGGTTTCACCTTGGTAACCAAGATTCTTAATTATATTAATATCATAAGAGATAAGATGTGATCTGAGTTACGGCTGGTCCTTTTTAGATTACACGAGCCTTGTTCAAGGAGGAGGGGAGAATGTTGTGATGCAAGTGAAAGGCTATTGATCTGAAAAATTAGAGCTACCTTCCCCTTCCTTGGATCAAACTTTATTATATTCCCCATTCCTATTATTATTAATATTATTAAGACCCCATTAATAATAATAATAATAATAATAATAATAATAATAATAATAATAATAATAATAATAATACCCCATTAATAACTTTGATAATGTAATTACATGAACAGAAAATGCAAATTATTATATTTAGAGGTTGTACAGCTATTAGCGAATGAGAGGGAATCAAGATGTATCCACGAAAGGGGCGGATAGGTCAAATTCTTTGGATCAAAAGCCCTTTACCGGCATGAAGGTGCCCCCATCCTCGACGGTAATGAGAGTATTATCAGTGTATCAGTTTAGCAACATGAGGTTCTGCACCTCACAAATTGTTTGCGATAAGAACTGTTGAAGAATTGCACTTTTTTGCAACGTTTTAGAATCTTTATTGTGGAAGCGTTTCACCAAGTGGTCTCAGTCCGGTACAAAGATGAATGATAGAAGACGAGAAGCCACTTGCTGACGAAACGTTTCCGTAATAAAGATTCCGAAACGCTGCAAAAATGTCAAATTCTTCAACTTGTTGGTTTTCAAAGCCATTTACATCAGATAAGAACTGTGATCCTAATATTTTTTTTATATATGATACGCACTGTGGCAGCTACTGCTGGTTACAATTATAATGCCGTAGCCGAAACAATTTACAACTTACATACCGAACATGAAACTGGCGACGTTTCAGCCTGTTATGGAGGACCATTATCATAATGCAATTTGTTAATATTCAAGGGCGGATCAAAACATCATCCTCTACTCATTTCCAATTTCTATGTTATGAACTGGTGGTATTATCAACACTAACAGTGGCTCAGTTTCACAATTTTGTCTTAAATATTATTCCTAGCACTAATAGGCTAGTAAAATATTATTCCTAACACTAATAGGTTATTAACAAGCAAACCTAGCTGCAAGGAGAAGCCTACTGGCTCACGCCCAAGTCTAACAAAACAATCCCTAGATTCAATATGAAGAGCTATGATGGCTCATGGCCCAACTCGTCAATATACGAAAATTAAAGTTTGTTAAAAGGGTGGTAATAAACCTTAATATAGACCTACAGCTAAATAGTCTTTTTTTTCCTGCAGAATAAATTCCACTGTCTTATCTCGAATAGACTTGGTCTATATTAGTTATCAGTGATCGCGTTATTGACCTCTCTTGTCTCTTTCCCAACATTAACTTGAAATTCTTAATTCTGTTCATCCGATTTTGGTTTTGGCATTGACCTGACAAGCTGCTTTAGCTTCTTTAACCAGTTTCATTTTTATAACATTAATGATCTTGAACAAACAAAACAAACATTTATCGTACTCTAATCATTGCCTTCATATATTTCATTTTTTTATAAACTTTCTTTGTTGCTATTAGCTTGCAATGTCCTCATTTTGATATGCTAGAAACTCTTATCTTCCCTCCTGATAAAGGTAATGCGGGTGTTGCCCTTGATCACAAGGACTAACTACCTTGTGAAGGGCGAGATTTTGTTTACTGGTTTTCGCATCTTTATTGTATAAAAGAGACCACTCACTAAGGACTCTAACCTCTATTCCCTGAAGAATTAGATACACATGGAACACCTGGGTATCTTCATTTGAAGATGTTTCCCCAAACAGTGGCTTTATCAATTCAATATTAGAGATGATATGCGAAGATACTGGAAGATGAGGCAATCAGTTCCATGACCTGGAGGCCGTTGTTCAGTACCTTATTTTTGACGAATATGAAATGTAGGCAGGAAGCCGGACCCCTATAACTAGTCAGAGGAGGTGCAACAGTTAAAATCACATTACAGGTAGGTAGGACTCGCTAGTGAAGTAGGTCGTGCACAAGAGTTGGGCCAGCTGAGTAAATAAGATTATAGGGCATATTCTCTGTACCTAGATCCCATTGTGTTGCTGTGTCAGACAAATATCATTACAATAATGGTATACAATATCGGTAAGCTGAGGAATTACACAAGTGTCACACCTGGGTATTGTCACAGCGATCAAGTGTTGTACATGTGTCTAATTCCTCATCTTAACGGTACTGTGTACCATTATTTGTAAATGATACTCTATACCCGTCTGGACTCATGTTAATAATTCAGTTTTATTTGCTACCTCTATTATTTTATGATCTTCCTTAAATTATCAACAGGCGTTCCGAATTCGAGCACGGAGTCCGGGCCGCCTGAGGTTTTTACCAACTGTTTTATTTAATTCCCTACGAAACCTAAAACACTAGGCCAAAAGGTCATAACAAACTTCCCCATAATTTCTAATTACTGCTAAAGAAAATCCTTATTCGTTAATAACTAGAAGACTGTACCTAATGCAAATCTCTCTCTTAATGCTATTTATCTGGATATAGATTCTAACTCCTTTTCCTTCTATGGTAACTACTATTCTCAAAATTTTCATGTTTTTATTTGATATCCTTTGTCCCCAGGAATACTGAGAAATGTTCTACTGTCCATTGTTGGTGTATATCCTCTTTATTGTTAGTTTATTCGTCCGTGGAAAGTCTCTAAAATCTGCTAGGTTACGACATTCATGTAACAGGAAATCAACCTGGATAATCACCAGCAGCAGCAGCATCACGACCATCTCCAGTGACTGCACCGTCTTTCATAACACCAGTGATAGCACCATCACTAACTACTACCACTGTCACCACCATCGCTCACTTCACCATTACCACTCCCGCCACGACCGTTATCCCAACCTACGTCATAACCACCGAACTACACAACACTTTTTATTTTTCTACTGCCGAACCCTAAACCTTGAAAATTATCGACTGGTAACTGGAGATACAGATAAATATAATGCAGATAAGAGATAACCAGAGTGTCCTGAGCTGCCTATTTGGCTATGCTTCGTCCCAGTCGCCATAGCCCAAGAGTTGTGGGGAACTTCGCGCACCAGAAAGATAGTGTGTTGCTGTGGGGAGTTCTGAGCATCGCAAGAACTGTATCTGCTGCTGTGTGGAAAGTGCTGAGAATCAAAAGTTATGAGTAGTTCTGAGAACCACAAGAACTAGTGTACTACTGTGAGAAGTTTTGAGCAAAAAATTGTTTGCGATTGAAGGGTTCGATTCTCAGCCCCTGGCTCTTCCTCTTACCTGTGACCTGGCTCTCTCACTCCTAGCAGTTGTGTACTGTAGTTAAGAGGTCGAAGCACATCCAGAATTGAGCTGAACGTGTTAGTGAATTTCCAGAACAACATAACTCCAGAAAATCGGTGTTTCCATTAGTAAAAACTCAACAGAAGAGCCTGGACTGAGTACTCGAATTTTTTAATGTGCTTATAGGAAACATTGTTTGTCACAACTGGAATTTAAATTAGTGAGCACAAACATGATGCAAAGTATGGAGAAAAAGTTAATAAAATATGTGCAGAACAGAGATAAACCAAGTTATTAAAAACCTTCACTGTGAAAGTCTTGATTTTAGGAACAAGGTTTCGCTAACAGCCTACACATGTCAAATATAAGATTAATTAGCTACATAAACAACACCATGGAGGAACGGGTAAGTACAAATCCAATTGTTTGGTAAAACTCTTTTGTTGCAAACTGTTATGAACACACTGACAACTGGTAACTAACACACACATGCACAGTTGCTTCGGCCATTTCTGTAATTTTAAACGTTCTTGTAAGCTGCCATTTCTGAAAGGGCACTAACTGCACCTTCTCTCCATTTCTTAATCAAGGATATCTGCTCATCTCTTACCTTCAATGAAAAACTTCTAGCTTGTTTCCCACATTATTACCATATTATCATTATTATCTTTATGTGGAAGCGCTAAATCCGCATGGATTATACAGTACCCGGGGAAGGGGAATGAAAGGCAATTAGATTTGATCTAAATTATTATTATAATCAAGGGGGAAGCGCTAAACCCGGAGGATTATACAGCGCCTGGGGGGGGGGATGTGGAAGGCATTCAGGCTTAATTCGGGGAACTGGAGCACAGATCCAATTCCCTAAATCAAGAGCCCCTCACCAACATCAAGGAACCTTCCTTGAGGGGAGATTTGATCTAAAGAAGTGGAGAGAGCTCCAATTCCTTGGGACAAGCACCTCCCTTCAGTGACTCCAATGTCCCGATATTTGCCTAAGCTAAAACTGCCTTGGTTTTGTACAATGTTTTATGTACTGCTGATGGCTGCTTCTAAACATTTTCTTCTGAACTTATTTATTCCTTGATAATGAATTTAGCACCGTGCTATTTCATAAAGTAGAATGTTTGTCTCCGTGGGTGACACGAGCATTGTTGATATTGAGAGTTCTCCAAGCATATTAGTATTCTTTTATTATAGTGTTTATGCAGATAACTTGCACTTTGGAGAGGAAACTTATGACTACACTTTGGTCCAAGTCACAACTGAACGAGAATAAGGAAGAGAAGGCCCGAAGACAGAACAGGAGGAGGGAGGGGAGAGAAAGGAGTTGTAGCAACAACTTTTTATTCTTTCTGATATTTATATTGTGTGAGGTCTCTCCTATGTATTGTCTATCACATCCTGCAAAAGGAATGAAGCAGACTCTGGCACTGAGGTTCCTTTCACCGTTGTATCTTAATTTGGTGATATGTAGTGTGGTTTTTGAAGTGATGATTGTGACTTTACGGGCATGTCTCTTATATGCCACGTCTGTCAGACTTTCCGTTATCTTTGAGGGCGTACAAAGTAATTTCTGGGCACATCTGCAATCTAGGATCAAGCTAGAGCTAGTGCTCTAGTTTAATTAATTTAGACGTCCACAAACATGTTGTCCTTTCCTTCTTCGATTCTAAACTGGATATATGATTAAATAGAGTCTAGGTTGCTTATATGTACCGCAGCCACGTGAACGTGATGGTTGCAGTGAAGATGCTGGAGAACTGATCTGCCTCCAAAACTACATACAGAGGCTAAGTAGGACTGCGCTGAAGGGTGATCCAAAAGCTGTGCCGAATCTGTCTGTAAAAAGCATGGTTAAAAAACATAGCTGGTGCAAGGGTCGTGTAGTTCCATATTTGGTCTCATCTTCAGTAACTATGCCAAGGCTTGATGTGTAGGAGCGCTGGTGACGTCGAGGTCACCTTTTTGACATGCAAGACCTTGACAGAGTGCCGCAATGCTTGACAGTGTCACACGTCTTGATACAGTGCCACAAAAGGTCTTGACATAGTGCCACACAAGGTCTTGATATAATGCCAAACAATATCTTGATACGGTGCCAAACAAAATCTTAACAGTGCCACAAAAGGTCCTGACAGTGCCACAAGGCCTCAACAATGCTCGTCAAGATCTTGACAGTGCCACAAGAAGTCTTGCCACTGTCCCAAAAGAAGTCTTGAAAGTGCCATAAGATGTCTTGGCACAGTGCCATACAAGATCCTGACACATTGCTACACAAATTCTTGCCACAGTGTCACACAAGATCGTTCCACAGTGTCACACCAGATCTTGTCAGTGTCACACAAGATCTTGTCACAGTGTCACACAACATCTTGTCACAGTGCTACACAAATTTTTGACAGTGCCACACTAAATCCTGACACACTGCCACATAAGGTCTTGACTGATAAACGAAACACCTAGTATCAGCCGAGACAAAAAACAGCAGAAAATTCATGAACCAAATGCGGCGGGTGACGCAATTAAAAAAAAGTCTACCACAGTTACTGCCTGCTCTCAAATCTACATTTCGTCTCAGCCGCATTATCATCATCAATGTTACATTAATATCATCGACACCATGCCCAGCCCTTCTAGGGCAGGGTAGGTGCCTGAGCCAGAACTTGCAGCTCACAAGACTGTCATTCCCATTAGCCCCCTTGGGGTTGGGATGGCAGACCAGAGAGACCTAGCTTGTGGCTAGGCCTGGGGACAGTTGGTCCCAAAGATGGCCTCCTCCAATGGGAGACTTAGGTCTCAGATACTCCGTAAAGAGGGAGCCAAGGCCGGGCCACCACTTGGAAAAGGCCCGAGCCTGGAGAATACCGGCGAATCTTTAATAATAATACATTATTATCATGTCATACTATTACCATCAGGGTTACATTTATCATCAGTGTCACACTATCATTATCAGGGTTACATTATCATCATTTCCACATTATTATCAGTGTCACACTATTATCATCAGGGTTACATTATCATCAGTGTTACATTATTATCATCAAACACGTTATCATGTGTCACACTATCAACAGGGTCACTATCAATGCCACATTATCATGTGACACATTATTACCAGGTCACACGATCAGACTGATATGTTCAATAAGGAATGAGGAAATAAAAGCTAGAAGGGAGTATAAAACAAATTCTAACCGCACAATGTGAAAAACTAATATAAAGGACTTAGAAGTGATAATATCAGAGGATATCACCTTCAAGGTTCACAAGTGTTACCACAACTGCAAGGAAAATGATATTATTATTATTATTATAATCAAAAAGAAGCGCTAAGCCACAAGGGCTATACAGCGCTGCAGGGTAGGGAAGGAAGCGAGGGTATTGGATGGCAGAAGGGAGGAGGGATGATCAGCAAGTTACAGAAAACAGCGGGGCAGGGGATAGTACGGGGGTAGAGGGTAGCAAGAGATTGAAGTAGAAAGGGCTGAAGGTATCAGAATTTGTGAAGTCAGTTGTTGTCAAAAAGTCAATGAGAGAGTCTGGATGAAAGGTGGGTCCATCAGCGAGAAGGGAAGGTAAAGAGAGAGCAGCGGAGCGAAGACGACGACAGAGGTAAATTCTGCGTGCTCGTTGATAAAGTGGGCAGTCCAACAGAATGTGGCTGACTGATAATGGAGCTTGGCAATTCTCACAGAGAGGAGCAAGACGCCTCTCCATGAGATATCCATGAGTAAGACGAGTATGGCCAATGCGAAGACGGGAGAGAGTAGTCTCCCAACCTCGACACTGGTGATAAGAAGACGGCCAGTAACCTATACTTGGTTTAATACATTGAAGTTTGTTGCCGAGCATAGTAGACCAACGTTGTTGCCAACGGGTGTGAAGGTGGGAAGATATTGCAGCAAAATAGTCCGTAAATGGAATACCTCTATAAGAAACTGGTAGGTCATGTACTGCTGACCGCGCAGCAGTGTCTGCCTGTTCATTGCCCTGTACGTCAACATGACCAGGGACCCAACAAAAAACAATATCTTTATGCTTGGTAAAGATGTGGCGTAGCCAAAGTTGGATATGGAGGACTAAGGGGTGAGGTGTATCAAATTTTTGTATAGCCTGTAAAGCACTAAGGGAGTCTGAGACAACCACAAATGATGACACAGACATAGATGCAATACGGATAAGTGCTGTAAGGATGGCATATAATTCAGCAGTAAAAATACTAGCCGAAGATAGTAAATGCCCTTGAACGACACTGTCCGGAAACACTGCTGCGAATCCTACGCCATCAGAAGACTTAGAGCCATCTGTGTACACAGCAATGGCATGAGAATGAGAGTGAAAGTGGTCAAGAAAAAGAGAGCGGGAAGTGACCGTAGACAGTTGGGCTTTCGAGCAAGGAAGGGAGAAAGAACAGACTCGAACGACTGGAACTTCCCAGGGGGGTAGGGAAAAGTGAGATGCTACATGTACATAGAAAGGTGGTAGTTGAAGAGAAGACAAGAGCGAATGAAGGCGAAGAGAGAAGGGACGGAGTAAACAGGGGCGGCGAACAAATAAAGAATGTCTACTAATATCAGTGACCATTCTATAAATGGAAGGATTGCGGAGATCATGAGAGCGTACATAGTAGCGCAGGCAATGGGCATCACGGAGATCGGATAAGGATGGAATGTTCTCTTCTGCATAGAGGCTCTCGACAGGGGAAGAGTCATTGTCCGCATCGCTGTTGGGCCGTGCGGACGCACTGCGCAGTAGCTCCCACTATCCTGGTTTCTGCGCAGTTTTCCCTGTTCAGACATGGCGGAGTACACCGGCAGGAGGATTAACACAGTCTGCATTGAGCTGTTGAGGGGTTCTCTGAGCCCTGCTACGATGAACGTCGTTCTTCCTGCAATTATTAGGGATTTATATGGTATCCCTAACGAGGAACTGTATGGTGTGGCCCTTAATGGGGTGAAACGAGTATTTGTGAAGTTCCTGAGGACTAGCTACTACAGCAGTGTGGTGGAGCAGTACCAGGAACGCCGAATGTGCCTCAACTCGACGATGGATGTGTGCTTGCATGACGTGTCTACTTACTATACGTGGGTACGAGTGAGGAATGTACCCTTTGAGGCAACTAAGTTTGGTATAATGGAAGTTTTTAGCAAGTATGGAGTCATTCATGAAGCCAGAGGTGGGGTATGGAGGGATGGACCATATGAGGGCCTCCCGGAAGGGTCATACAACATCAAGATGACCCTCAAGACGCCTATACCTTCGTATGTCATGTTGACAGGCACCAGAAATCAGGTATATGTGTCGTATGTGGGGCAAAGGAGAACGTGTCGTCTTTGCGGCTCTTATGATCATATAGCGGCGCAATGTGCACGTAGAGTTGCCCCGGGGGTTTCAGCCCCGGTGGAGGACGTCCAGCAAACGAGTGTGGTGGCGGCGGCGAAGACTGGGACTCCTCTATGGAGTGAGGAGGTGGAGAAGGAGGGTGAACAGATGGGGACGTGTGTCACACTCCCGGTGGAGGAGGGAGTTCCTACTCCAACGCCTGTGGTGGTGGAGGAAGTGGGGGAGTCGACACAGGAGGTGTCCTTGGAGTCAGTGCTCCAGGAATTCTTGGAGGAGGCCGTGGTAGGAGAGGACATGGATGGACGGACCAGTGAAACGCAGCAATTGCAAGGGCTGAGTGAGAAGTCGGAAGTAGCAGGGAATACTGGAAAGGATATACTTGTAGTGGCGGAGGTACACAGGGAGGATGTACCTGAGGAAGAGGTGGCTTTGGTAGGCAGTTCTAGGAAGAGGCCAGTGGGGTTGACTGAATTAGATGATGTTTTAACACCTGGGCAAAGACCAGGTAAGAAGGCATGGGCAGAGGTGGTCCGCAAATCCCCTACAGGGGGGGGAGTACAGGGAAAATCGGGGGAGAGACAAGGGGGGGTAGGGGGTCCTATTAAAAAGAGTAATAAGGAAAGTGTGAGCAGCTTGAAGGGAAGTGTGAGTAAGCCACAGCGACACAGAGGTAAGCCGCCTCTCCCTGACCATTCAGGTGTGTAACGATAAATGCTAATGGCCTAAAAACTGAGGTAAAAAGGGTCTGGTTGGAGTGGTTCCTCAAAAGGTACGACGTTGATGTTTGTTTCCTACAGGAGCATAACTATAAGTCAGGTAGTGAGTTGAGATTGAGAGGATATAAGTTGTTTGTAAGCATGGCAACGCTTTTAAAGGGCGGAGTGGCTGTTTTAGTAAAGGAGACCAGTCCATTGCGAGTCATGGGGTGGGAGGAGGGGGGTGGGGGGAGGGTTGTTCGGGTGGATGGGTGGTGGGGGCAGAGTAGGGTATGTTTTGTGGGAGTTTATATGCCTGCGATTGGTAATGTAAGGATAAAATCAGATTTTGTTCGTGACGTTTTGTTATATTATCTCAGGGGTTTACCTGCCATAGCGATAATTGGAGGTGATTGGAATTGTGTGATTAGGCATGTAGACGTAGTACCTAGGGGGGCGGGGTGCGTGTTGGGTGTCTTAAGGGATGCTTTGTGCGATGTCGGGGTGGTAGATGTGGTTGGCAGGGGGGGGTATCAGGTTGAGCATACCTATGTACAGGGGAGTTATGAGGCAAGGTTGGATAGGATATATGTGAGGCAGGGGATAGGAGTGGAGAGAGTTAGAACAGTGGACGTGGGTTTATCAGATCACAGAGCAGTGTTGGCTGACCTTAGGGTGGATGGTATTCCGAGAATATATCAGAGCTATTGGAAATTAAATGCGAGGCTTTTACAGGAGGAGGATCAAGGTCGGTCTTTTCAGTAATGGTGGAAAGGCTTTTGGGAGGCTAGGGATGAGGAGGTGGATTTGCTAGATTGGTGGGAGTTGCAGGCAAAGGTGAAAATTGTAGAATTTTTTAGGAAGAGGGGCAGGGAACGGGCACGCTGGAGGTTTGGATTGCAGAATTATTTAGAGGGTCAGTTGAATGATTGTTATGCGGGGGGGGGGGGGTAGGGAGGGAGTGGAAGGAGATATGGGGGAACTTAGGAGTCGTTTAGTAGAGATGCATAATGAACGTTTTGATGCACTCAGGGTCAGGGCAGGATTGGAGGACGTACTAAAAGGTGATAAGCCAACCGGGTATGTTCTCAGAAAATTCAAGGACAGACAGTTGAGGAATACCGTGGCGCATATTGTTGTGGAGGGTGGGGAGGGTTATGTGAGGGGACAGGGCCTCACTGACACAGATTCTATCAGTAGGTATGCTGATTATTGGTTTACGGAGAAATGGAAGAGAAGGGGAGGGGTGGGTGGGTTAGAAACATTTAGAGGGATGAGGGTTTCGCAGGGTATGGGGCAGGGGGATCGGGAGTTGGAGGGAGGCATTACGGGGGAAGAGGTGGGGGAAGTGGTGAATGGGTTGAGTCAGGGGAAGGCACCGGGAATAGATGGGTTATCTAATGATTTTTACAAAGCACATTGGGAGGTACTGAGGGAATGCCTAGTGGCGGTTCTGAATTATATGTTGAAATGGGGCAGAATGGCGCAAACACAGAGAACTGGGGTCGTTGTCTTGGTGCCAAAGAAGGGAGGAGAGGAGAAGGGTTTGGGAGATTATCGTCCGTTGTCGTTAATGTGTACGGATTACAAAATTTTTGCGAAGGTATTGGGGAACAGGTTAAAGAAGGTAATTGGGAGTAGCGTACATGGGGGTCAGTATGGGATTCCGGGACGGACTATGAAGAATGGGCACAGTGTGATAAGGGATTTTATAGAGAACTGTCAGGGAGGGGGCGTCCTTGGGTTGGATTGGGCTCAGGCATATGACTGTGTGAAGAGGGACTTTTTGTGGGACTGTTTGGAAAAATTGGGTTTTGGAGGGGGGGTCGTGAGGTGGGTGCGCATTCTGTATGAGGGGGCTGTCATGAGGGTGCAGGTTAATGGTAAGCTGGGGGGGGCGGTGATGATGGAACAGGGATTAAGGCAGGGTTGCCCGCTGTCACAGTTGCTCTTTGCATGCGTGCAACATCCTTTTTTTGAGGCTGTGGATGACGCATTGCGGGAGGTGGGGGGGGAAGTATGGGGGGCATAGTAGGTTATGTGGATGATACAACTGTGTTAGTTATGAGTGGGGAGGCTTTACGAAGGGTGGGAGAGGTCATTAGGAGTTTTGGGAGTGTTTCAGGAATGGTAGTTAATTTAGCAAAGTCTAGGTTATTGGAAGTAGGAACATGGGTTGGGGGGAGATTGGGGGAGGAAATGGGATGGACGGTTTGTGACAGAATTAGGGTGTGTGGGATATGGTATACGAGGCAATTGCAGGAATGTAGGAGGATTAACTCAGAAGCAGTCACGAGTAGGGTTATAGGCAAGTTAAAAGGTTTGAGGGCCAGTGAAGTGGCGTTACAGCAGAGGGCGTTGGTAATTAACTCGGTGGTGTATAGTAAGGTCTGGGGTGTAGCGGAGGTGTTCCCCTTGGGGGTGCAGGATATACAGGAAATACAGAGGAGGGTGTTGAGGTTTGTGTGGGGGTTTGGGAGGGCCTGGTTGTCCAAAGATGTGGTCATGACGGAGGTGAAAAGGGGGGGACTAGGTTTGTTGGCATTAGGGCCTAGGGTAATGGTATTATATATTAAGCAGAGGTATCTAAGGGTGGGGGGGGGAGGGGGGTGTTAGGGTGGATAGGGTGATGAGGGATGCTAGAAACTGGTGGAGTGGTAGGGATTTGAGAAAGTGTGAAGATGTAATAAGATTCATGTTGGCAGTGGGGCAGGTAAAAAGGTTGAAGGTAAACGCAGTGGTGGGTGTGGTGTGGGGAAGGGGTGTATTGCAGGGGGCCGCAGTATACCCCATGTATAACTGGAGGGTCATATGGAGGGAGTTCAGGAAGCTTAGGATACCAGCAAGGGTTAGGGAGTTGGTGTACCGTTTTCTAATGGGTGTGGTGGCATCTAAGTATATGTTGCATAAGATGGGGTTGGTTAGAGAGGCAACATGTTTATTCTGTGGGGAGGAGGAGACGGCATATCATGTGGTATATTTTTGTTCATCTTTGGAAGTGGTGAGAGTCTGGATGGCGGGGGTTATTAGGCTGTTGGGGGGGGGGGGGAGTTGGTCTTTTCTTAGATCGTTGTCGATGGATGTTAGTGGGGTAGCAAGCGAAGTGGGCAGGGCTTTGATGTACGTTATGGCAGATTATTTGCATGCTTCTTGGGGTATGAGGCAGATTTCAGGGCAGTTGAGGATAAAAGCGTTAGCAGCGCGGTTTTATAGGACAAGGTGTAGGAATAGGTTAATATATGGGGGGAAATGGGAATCAAGTTTTTCGATAGGTTATCGTAATTTTACTGTAGCACAGCTTCTAAGGGAACAGGGGGGGGGCGCGGGTAGAGTCTCTTTTATTGTGAGGGGGGGGGGTGTAAGGTTAGGCTAGCAGTGTGGAAGGTGGTGTGGGGGTGAGATAGTGAGAGCATATATTTATGAAATGGTTATGTTCCTGCAGAGATTTTTGATATCGGCGATCAGTACCTTGGATACATAGTCATACATGGATTGCCTTGCATTGCATATTTTGGTTGGGTATATTATTGCATTCACTATCGAGGAGAGGTGGCTTAAGTGGCTGTTATGGCTTTTTAGGTCAAGTAGTACTGAACACGTGCAACACTGATATTGCCAGTGAATAGCAGTAATTCTTTTTATTAACATTGAGAAGGGTTTTAAAATATAAAATAAAGCAAGGAACACTGTAGTCAAGTATGTTAGTATAGAATGATGCTTATTTTGTAGGTTTAACATGTAGCTGCAAGTACTTCCCATATTGGCCTTGTGGATTAGCTTTTCTTTAGATATAATTAGTATACAAGTATTTCCTTTATAACGGTACTTCTTTATAGAAGAAGGATTGTAATATCTTTGCACACGTTAATGTGACGAATATGACTGTCAAGGATGTTTAATTGTGTTTCAGATAGGAGATTAGGATTTTGTGTTCAGTTATTAACAAGTTTGATCTTAAGCTAGGAGTTAGTTAGTGGTAGGGGTGTACCTGTTTGGTATTTCATGAAGGGGTTTCTTTTTATTATTCGCCCCGTCCTCGTGAGGGGAGAACCCATTTGTAACATGAAGTGTATTCTTTAATTTTATGTGTAAAATCCATGTCATACAATGATGTACTGGCAGTTTGAATTTCTTTGTTGTTGTTTTATTATTATTGATATTAGATATTGTGGGTGTATATTCTTCCAATTATACAAGTGTGTGTGTATGGTAACATAATGTACATATCTGGGTTGCTATGTACTTTTATATTTTTGTTGTGGTTTATGCATAACCAATTTCTGTAATTCTCATTAAGGTTTAATGAGGTAAGGGCATACCGTGATTGTTAGGTTACTTAAGGGTTTTTTCTCAAAACGGTGCATGCATATATTTTTTGTATGCACTGGCATTATTAATTATTGTTAAAAGGGGGTTTGGTAGGTCATGTTGTTGGATGTGTAAATGGTGGTAATACACCTACGGGTAACGGTTTATTTAAGTACTGGGATTGTGTGGTAGAGGAATTTTTGTTAATATCCAGTATAGTTCTTATTATTAATCACTTATACGTCCTTGTAAATACGTGTGATATTCTTTGGATTATATAGGTAGTATTTATGAATTTATTAAATCCACCTGTATGTTCGGGTGTGGGTTGCCTTCGTGTAGAACGTGGAATTGTTGTTTCATTTTTAATGGATAACATGTCTTAGTTTATGTACCGTATGCATAGCATACATTTAAATATGTATTGTGTTTTCTAAATAAAATATAAAAAAAAAAAATCCTTGGTGATGAATGGGGTTAAGGCTAGAGAGAGTAGCAGGAGATGCCGCTGAATAGATCTGGTCACCATAATCAAGTTTCGATAAAATAAGGGTGGAATGTAGGCGAAGGAGGGTTCGACGATCAGCTCCCCATGAAAGATGAGCAAGGGTTTTAAGAAGGTTCAGCCGGCTGTGACAAGTTGCCTTCAGAGAGGTAATGTGAGGTTTCCAGGATAACCTACGATCAAAGAGGAGGCCCAGAAACTTGACTGTATCACGTTCAGGGATACGGGAGCCATAGAGGTACAAAGGATGATCGGAGATGACAGAGCGTCTAGTGAAAGTAATTTGGTGGGTTTTAGTGCTGGAAAATTTAAACCCACGTGTGGTGGCCCAATTGGAAACACAGTCGACTGCATGTTGGAGAGAAACTGTAATGAGGTGACAGTCAGCGCCTGCACAGGCAATAGCGAAGTCATCAACATAGAGTGATGACCAAATATTTGATGGAAGACTAGAGGCCAAATCATTAATAGCAAGGAGAAAAAGTGTTGTGCTCAGAACACATCCCTGGGGGACACCTTCAGCTTGGATAAAGTCCGGGGAGAGCACATTATTAACCCGAACACGGAAATGCCTGTCAGTTAAAAAGTTCTTAAGGAAGGATGGTAGATTGCCTCGAAGGCCTAAGGAGTGGGCTTGGGCTAAAATATTATACCTCCAAGTTGTGTCATATGCCTTCTCAAGGTCAAAAAATATGGCAATAACTGAGTGGTTATTCGCAAAGGCATTACGAACATACGTATCCAAGCGTAGTAAGGGGTCTATGGTAGAACGTCCCTTACGAAAGCCATATTGATGAGTGGAGAGACTGTTGTGTGTCTCTAAATACCACACTAAACGTCTATTTACTAGGCGTTCCATTACTTTGCAAACTGCACTGGTAAGAGCAATGGGACGATAGTGGGAGGTTTCATGTCCCATAGTGCCTGGTTTGCGGAAAGGGAGAACAATGGCGGATTTCCACAGCTGTGGAAGAACTCCTTGTGACCAAATAAGATTGTAAAGGCGTAATAGGACTGCAAGGGCTGACCGATGTAAATGTTGTAGCATACGAATATGAATGTCGTCGGGCCCAGCTGCCGATGATCGACAAGCTGAGAGTGTTGCCTCCAGTTCTTGAAGTGTAAAAGGCACATTATACTGTTCTTCTCTGAGAGAAGAAAAGTCCAAGGGTGCTAACTCTCTGGCAGACTTTGAGGAAAGAAATGAGGGGCATAGATGGAGTCCCTGAGAAATACGGACCAGATGATTGCCAATTTCATTGGCAACATCTAGTGGGTTTGCTATATCAACACCGGCAACCCGCAGAACAGGAGCCGGGTCAGGAGAATATTTACCACTCAGTTTTCGTACTTTTTTCCAGACTGCACTCATAGAGGAAGCAGAGGTGATGGTGGAGACATAATCTCGCCAGCAAGTGAGTTTAGCGTCACGGATGACATGGCGAGCGATCGCACGCTTCTGTTTAAAATCAAGGAGTCTCTCTGTGGTTCTATTGTACCGGTACCTGCCCCATGCAGCGCGTTTCAAACGTACTGCACGAGCACAAGCAGGAGACCACCAAGGCACGCATTTCTGAGAATGCCTGCCCGAAGTTTGGGGTATAGAATGAGAAGCTGCGGTGAAAACGGAGGACGAGAAGAGGTGTAAAAGCTCATCGATGGAGGACGAAGAAGGAACCTCTTTAAAAACAGTTAGGTGTGAGTAAAGGTTCCAATTTGCCCGATTAAATTGCCAGCGTGGGGTGCGAAGAGGTGGCGAATATGAAGGGGAAGTAAGAATGATTGGGAAATGATCACTGTCATGTAAGTCCGGGAGAACAGACCAAGTGAAGTCTAATGTGGTGGAGGAAGAGCAGACTGAGAGATCGATGCAAGAGAGAGTATGAGTCCGAGGATCAAAATGGGTGCGAGTACCTGTATTTAAAACATGGAGGGGGTGGGTGGCAAGAAAAGCCTCTAACTGAATTCCACGGGAATCACAGTGAGACCCCCACCAGAGGAAATGGTGGGCATTAAAATCACTAAGTAACAGAATCGGTGGCGGTAATGACGAAACTAGGAAGGCAATATCCGGAATAGATAATGCCCGAGAAGGAGATATAAAGAACAGAGGGTATACCACCTATGTAAGTGGATACGGGCTGCTGTGTAATGCAGCAAAGTATGAACAAATAGCTGATGGTACAGAATATCAGTGCGTAGAAGAAGGGCACTTTCATTAAAGGTCCCATCAGGAAAAGGATCTGAAGAATACAATAAATTATAGCCTGAGATGGGAGAAATAACAGCAGAGTGTAATTTTGGTTCCTGTAAGCAAACACCAACAGGGGCAAACTGGGAGAGTAACATCTGAAGCTCACCCCGATTACCCCTGAGGCCGCATATATTCCACTGTAAATAGGCCATGATTGGCAATGATAAAGATACTTGAAATCCGCAGGTAAGGGTTCCTACGGACTAGAGGGGTTAGAAAAGTCCACATGCGGAGGCAGTGGAAAACATTCAAGCAGCGAAGGAACGGTGCGCTGTGAAGAAAGGAGTTGCGCAGATGGAGCAGATGAGAGAGAAAGAGCTGAAGGTGGATCAGTGTCCACTGATGGTTTGGTCTCTGCAATATATTCAGAGATTGCTTCAAGTGTTTCTGAATTCAGAGACGTCGTATGGGAGACAATATTGGAAATGGTAGGGGGAGGATGAGTAAAGATTGGAACTGTATTGGACTGTACCAAGGTAGGGGGGGCGAAAGGGTGGAGGGAACTGGAGAAGCATGGCAGGGGACAGAAGAGGCAGGAACCTGGGAGGTGGCAGAAGAGGAAGAAACTTGGAAGGGAACAGGGGAGGAAGGTACAGTACGAGGAGGAGGGTGAACCTCTACACTTGTAACTGAGCCAGTGAGAGGGGGAGAACCAGGGACAGAGACAGGGAGGGTAAAATGAGGAGGTGGAAGATGGGTAGGAGGTGTTAACGGACCTTTTTTTGACTTTTGAGAAGTAGAGGGACGATTGGGAGGAGGTGTCGTACGAGGTCTCGTCGATACTGAGGCTTGTGAGAGAGAACTCGAAGAACCGAGATCAGACTGAGGCGTTGAAGTAGGGACGTCTGAGCCAAGGACAGCAAAAGGATTAGATACAGGAGTGACTATGAGAGAGGTAACCACAGAGGTGGGTGTAGAAGATGGGATACCAGAAGTGGGGGGACGTTTTGAAACACGGGAATAAGAAACACGTGGGAGTCTCCCTTGGAGGCGGAGATGAGAAACTGCCATGGCATAAGGGAGACCTTCTGTCTCTTTGAGGTAACGGATTTCCCGCTCGTTTAAATAGACTTGACAACGGCGAGAGTACGAAGGGTGAGCCTCATGACAGTTAAGGCAAGAGGGAGATCGATTGCAAGATGTATTAGAATGGTCATCGGCACCACAGACTGGGCATTCGGCGATAGATCTGCAATATTTCGCTGGATGGCCAAATCGCCAGCAATTTCTACACTGTTGTGGTGTAGGGATCACCTTTCGAACTTGTAACTGATGTCCTGCTATATAAACTGAGGATGGGAGTTCTCGGCTGTCAAAAGTTAAACGAGCCACATTGCTAGGGTATCGTCTCCGCCCACGGGCAGGAAGAACGTAAGTGTCTACCTTGAGGATTGGGAGATCTTGGAGTTCCAGCTGTTCAAGAATGTCAGTGCCACATGTCTGGAAATTTTGTTGAACTATGGTATGGGGCAGAATGACGGTACCACTACAAGAATTGAGGGAATGATGTTTTTCAAGAGTGACAGGAACAGTATCGATATGGGAAAGACGAGAGAGCTCATGAGCCTGGGTAGCATTCTGTACGGTAATGATGCGCGTACCGCTCTTAAGAGCATGAAAAGAAATATCTTTACCAACATGGCGTAGGAGTGCCTTGCCAATACTGTGGTCAGAAAGATAGGCAGTAGAGGAAGTCGGTCGTAAAGTGAAGAATTTAGTCCATTGTTCAGTCTGAAACTGAGCGTGGAAAGGTAGTGAAGGACGTGTCGATCGTTTCTGAGAAGAACGAGAAGGTGGAGAAGTATCATCAGCAGGTAATTGTCGTTGGCATTTAGGCGTGGGACCAGAGTTGGTCCGACGTGGAACGGGTCGGCGATTTGAAAATTGCCGCACCGTAGAGGGAGAGGCCGGAAGCATAGTCAGAGGAGAGCGAAGGTCCGATAAATCGAAGGAGTCAGTCGAGGCCTCAGTTCCTGAAGCGGGTGAGGAAACAGCACCGGCAATAGTTACAGAGGCATGAGGAGTGTCTGAAGAGTGGTCCAAAGACGAGGCGGGGTCAGAACGGGGTGCGGTATCAAGAAGGGGCCCGGGGGTAGTAGGTTCATGGACTAGGGCTGCCATGGTTAGGTTACTTCTTTCTTTTTGTTTTTAAGAAAAAAAAAGAAAGAAGAAAAGAAAATAAAAATAAAAAAAAGAATAAAAAAAGGGAAGACCGGGGAGGGATAGTTCCTAGGAGGAATGAAAGGGCCAGAAATCTCCCTCTGCGCCCAAGAGGACCTCAGCACCGCAAGTAGCGCAGATGCAGCATGGAACCCATGCCATACCCTACCCATCATGCTAGTAAACTAACAATCCGGGATAGCAACCTCACATCTGCCGAGCTACCTCGGTGGACAAAAGAGAGGGCGGCCGGATATCCGCCACAAAGCATACCTCCTTCGGCCACCACCCCCGGAATCTGAAAGGTGGCTTCCAGAGATACACCCATCGCCCGAAAGACACCCAAAGCTACTCCGGGATACCGGAGAGGGATCGGGACATCCCCAGGCGATCCAGATTCCACGGCAAACTACGCCACCGCCAAGAACCTCAACGGAATGGGATAGACCCCGGTATCGTTTCCCCTACCTAGGAACTAGCGCGCCTGTGGGAGAAATCCCAAAGGCCAAAAAGAGGAAGGGCAAAAGGGAGGGGTGGGGAGGAGGAGGAGGAAAGGAAAAAGGGGAGGATGGGGAGGATGGGATAGGGGAGGGGAGATTGGGGGGTAATTAGGTTCGGTCTGAGGAAGAAGACTGACAGGTCTAATTCCTCAGACCAAGAGCCTCTTCACCACGCCAAGGAGCCCCCCTTGAAGAGGAGGAAAATGATAGAACGGATAATTAGAGCTTTCGAAACAAGGGATGCTAAGTCAGTGATAACCCTCTTGAAATTATTTATTCTCTCGAGGCTGGAATACTGCTGCACACTTAACAACCCCATTCATGAGAGGTGAAATTGCAGATTTAGAGAATGTACTGAGAACCTTCACTGCACGTCGTAAGTTCAGTCAAGCACCTAAATTACTGGGAACGTTTGAGGTCCTTTGACCTGTACTCCTTGGAACGCATGCGAGAAAGACACATCACAATTTAAACCTGGAAAACCCTAGAAGAACTGGTCCCAAATCTGCACGCTGAAATCACTCCCTATGAAAGCGAAAGACTCGGAAAACGGTGCAACATACCCTGCGTGAAAAGAAGGGTGCAGTGAATTCTCTTGAGAAAACACAATAAATGTCTGGAGCCCATGACTGTTTAAGAGCCTCCTATCATGCATAAGAGGGATTATCAACAGACCACTAGTTATCTTCAAGAAGGAACTGGATAGATAAATAAAATCATTACCTGACCAGCCGGTTACTCAGGCTATGATCAACGGGAAGTGCTCTCGGTCCTAGTGCAATAACTGCTGTTCTTCCCACCTCACCTAAACATTTAGTTGTAAACTATGCTGGTTACATCATGACCTATATAATAGGAAGTACGAAAATGAGCACAGTTCTTAATGAAGTTTTGGTTCCTGACTTAGGTGCTTTTAATGAAGTTCAAACACTATGTAAAAGATACACAAATAACCCGCACATAGGAGACTGAAACTTATAACGACGTTTCGAGTGTCTGCAGGATAAACTCATCGACTGCAGTAAAACTTAACTCACGAAATCGTCATAACACAATTGCAAACCACGGAACGGGAGGGGTTTGAACCCATGGCAAGGACTCACTTGCCATAGGTTCAAATCCCAACCGTTCCGTGTCTTTTCTACATTATGTCTTATATGTATCTTGGCCTCGACGTGCCTATTAATAAATCCACCATAGAAGAAGTGCAAAGATAAGTTATAATATGCTCTCAGACCTGTTGTTGGCTACGCATCTACACGTTTAATATAGGCAGACGAAAAAAATCTACGTTTTACAATTAAACATTTAGAATGATAACAAATTCTCACTACAGGCAGCACACTCCACCAATATTCAATACACTAAACCTACTCACCATACAAAACATCCATACTTATTACTGCACCTATTACATACATAGAACACTTAACTCTGATATTAACCCTCCCCTCAAACATCTCCTTGCCAACCTCAACAGAACACATGACCATAACACAAGGCACAGATCACTCTTTGATGTTCCTCGTGTCCATCTCACACTATGCAAAAACTCAATGCACATAAAAGGCCCTAAAATCTGGAATTCATTACCTGTAAATATAAAAGAAACACAACCTGTTTATAAATTCAAGTCTCTTCTCAAAGATTACTTACTCACCCAAAACCAAATAAATACTGAATAACTGAACATTATAAATTGTATATCTTAAATGTTTCTCACAATTATATCACATAAATGTTAAACCTAAAACCCAATCTAACTTTATTATTTTTTAAATACACTACCTAACAGAATCACTACCTAACTGAATGCAACCATATGACCTGTCTTTGTAATACTCACTTGTGCTTTATAGTTATCTGTTTACATTAATGTTTTATCACTGATTTCATCATTGCTTAGTAGCAGCGCTGTATAGTCCTTGTGGCTTAGCGCTTCTTTTTGATTATAATAATAATAATAATCATTGCTTAGTTAATCTTAAGTTAATTTTAAGCCAGCCCGTAATGCTATGCATAGTATAAGTGGCTTTGGCATACTGCTCTTATCTGTATTTTTTTTGTACCTCTGTATGTGTGCACAAATTGGAAATAAATAAATAAATAAATAAATAAAGTACACTATGATTAATACTTAACACTTGAATACGGAGCCGTAACTCTAAGCCATAATATTACTCTACAACAGAAATGACATCAAGCTAAGACCCATAAAACAACATAACACACACTGCTTTTAAGCTAAACGAGGTTTTACATATATACAGGATATACTGAAAGCAAAGACCGAAATTATATCGCGGCCCTAAAGGGTAACTTCGGTAATAGCCTGTATATTCAGACAATGGTGTCCAGCCCATATCAGTATCGAATCGATTAACAAATTAATGCACTTTAGTTAATAATACTAAGCAGGTATATATGGACATATACAGTTATTCCAGAATAACATATTAACAGAACACATACAGGAGTGATGGAACAAAGCAAAAGACATCATTTACCTAGCAGTAGGATAGCTAAGAAAATTATTACAATTATTCGTCTTATAAACTACTATTATATTATCAGTTATAATAACACCACTAATAACGTTATAAATGGAGTGCCACAAGGATTCATTCTTGAGTCATCCCATCTATATCAATTAATCAATCTTTTACTCACTTTTATAATACACATTGAGAACACTGTCACTGCTATTCATAACACTGTCACTATTATTTTATGGGATATTTGATACAGTTGAAACAACGCTATAGCGAACATTACTATCTTGATCCTGTACTGATTTATATCTGATAGGTAAGTGGATTTTCATTATATTCCTGGTTGTTCACATGTCTAATGCTATCACTACTGTAACAACAAAAACATCACTCGTGCGTTAAAAATTTTAGAACAGTATATGAATATTTATTTGGTTGTTTTGCCGCAATTTTTGCTTAATATATATATATATATATATATATATATATATATATATATATATATATATATATATATATATATATATATATATACACCCGAGATTTTCATAGTGTCTCTTGGGCTTCCACCACTTCTTCCTAATGACCCAAAAGGGCTAAAAACTTCAAAAAAAGTATCTTGTATATCTAACAGCCACATATCTTTGCTAATCCGACAGTACATTATAAAGACTGTTAATTGTAGAGACATTAGTTCTTTGTTGCTGTGGTGAATAGACTGAATGATCGACGATGGCCAGTCTATCTGCCGGTCGTGTTACATCCTCGTACACATGTTCCACTGAAACGTGCCTGCTTGGATAACCACCGCGTAGGTTTTGGTTCCTGTTTTGGAATATCACTGATCTAGCAGCTGTGGACGAAGGCACTGAAGAACTCCGTTGATTACCCGCTGATTTCTTTTTAAAATTCCAAAAAACATAGATGGCGAGAACGACGATTATTAGCAACACTGTAAACACGATGATCACCCAGAAGGGCATGGAGTTTGGTTGACTTGGTGGAGGATAGTCTCGAGGGTCGCAGTCGAAGCTCCAAGAAGACGAACCTTGTATTTTCAGTACGAACTTTGAGGCGGTTATGTTTAACAACGACTTGGGCGTGGCATAATATTTCTCTCCGTCGATCAAGATGTAATAACTTTTCTCTTGAGGTACATGCTGGACTTTAAGTTCATGCCAAGCTTCAAGATCACGAAAAGTTTTTGGTAAAATTTTTAGGCTTCTGACATTATTTTGGCTCTCTGGCAGACAAAAAATGAAAAATAAAAGTTCCAGCTCCAAAGACTGTAAATTTTCACCAGGTTTTAGGTAGACAACAAAATCAGAGTCTGAGAAGGACTTGACAGAGCAAGAAGTGTTTGAGGTGGCTTCTCCAACTGTAAAGGTGTGGCACCCATAGCTCGCCTCAGCCACTAAATCGCATATCTCAGTGTCTTGACAGCTTATTTGTTGAATTTTTTCATAGATATAGGAAGAAAATTCTTTAAAGCTTACATAGCTCTCAGAGTTCGTAACAAGTACAAGGAAGACAAGCACTGGGATCCGTAAATCAGCCATGCTGCCGCTGGGTATTTACTTCAAATGAAATTAATATAGTTATTCACCTGAAGACCAGTATGTTGATCTTCACATATCTTGAGGAACAGTTAGCTTGTCAAGGGTGGTTCAGCTCTCCACCTCCTCGTCCACACAATCCATCAAATGTAGGTTGCACTAGGAGTTTTTATTTGCTTCTTTTTGTTTAATTCTCTTCAACAAAATTTCATACTTTTCATTCTGATTTACTGTTATGGCAATATCACTCAAAACCTTTTTCAAATACACATGGCAATACGTCTTGTGACTAAAGCCATTGTTGTTCAAGGAAACTATGTTTGGAATAGACCAAGGAATTATGCACGCATGAAACAGAGACCGGTGAAATAAATATCTACAGACAGATACGGTAGGCAGCAAATTTGAGGAAGCCGTCACCCGAACTGTTTGACACCCTGACTGACAAAGGGCAGAGGACCGCTAGAGCGGCTGTTTCCTTACGTCACATCCACATCCGATACGAAGCTGCGACGTCGTCACATTTAGTCACTAAAATACTGTCGTATATACATATACCTGTGAAGGAATGCAAATCACAGTCAGCAATAAACCTGACGAAATAATTTTTAACTTTAGCAATATCACTGAAGGTTAGAAATATTTATGTAAAAATTAGTTTGGTCACAGTCACTCACGTCGTAGTTTATGTACGCATTTTCTCCTAGTTTGCGCCTTATCTCTAGCTCCCTACTACCAATGCCTAGACCACTGTCTCAGTTCTTCTCTGTTTTATTCCACATCATAATCAAGTGAGAGGAGTATGCTAGACTCCTTTCACTTTTTGTGATACACATAAAATTATAACACTTTTACTTAGTTAATTTACGGAATACCAGACAGTTACATTATAGCACTAAAATGAATGTTACCATCTTGGCCCCGTGTTAACTAATATCTGATAGATGTATGTATAGAATGTTTTCGCTATGTTCAGGGCCGTTCATATACTGTAGCTGATGCCATCACACTTGTAAAACAATATCACGTGATTCAACATCTTTACTGTATGGAAAGATTAATTTTGGGCAATTATGTTTATCACTGCGTAAAAGCACTGTTAATTTTTCAAAATATTTATACAAAGTAAATGAGTCTGTTGACCCTAACTTAAAATGAAACACGATCTTTGTTGCTTCAGTTGTTCATCAAATATATAGTTATTATAATATTGTACAAACTTTTGGTAGTGTTTGTCTCTTGACTGACAAACAGAGGATCGAGCCTCACCAATCCTTGCTGATTTTAAAATGTCACATTAGTTGCATCTGTGTCCTTTAATTAACATATTGTCGGCAATTCTACCAATATTAATACAACTTGCTGATTTTCCACACGAGTTTACCATGTCATCATAAAGTATCATATTGAATTAGTGTCTTATTGTTGGCAAATCTGGAGTTTAGTGTGAAGACTTCACTGTGGAGGCGGCAATTCTCTACCGCTGTTATGAATGGATTGCTGTCTGCGGTAGTCATTCTAGCCACCATTCATGCTACATCGGCCACATAGCGTCCATATCCTTGCAGATATGCTTCGCTGAAACGCACCTACTTGTTAACCATCGGCTAGGTTTTGTCTCCTGTTGTTGAAGATCACAAGTCTAGCTGCTACAGGCGAAGACTCTAATGAACTCCTATAATTAACCAAAGATACTGAGGACTTTCCTTGATTCCAGTAGGCATAGATGGTAACGGATGTGAGATCAACGATCACAAGCAATATTGCTATCTCGATGATTGCCCAGGAAATAGTCATAGTCGAAGCTCCAAAAAAGATAACCACGTGTGAAGGCTTACTCAGCCCTGTAACAACTTCAGACAGTATTACCAAGGCTGGCTCCTCCTCAGGAAAATTAATGAATAGAAAAAGAACAAAAACTGACAAACATAAACAATTTATTATTTAGAAAATATAAAATATAAAACACTTAAATATGAAATATTAATCCTACATTAAAAATGAAAAATGAAAAATATAAATGATATCTGAATTCAACGCTAATAGATATAAATAAAACTTGGGTGTCTGGTGTTGGTGACACTGCGTGTTGTTGAAATCGTAGCCGATGCCGATGATGGGAGGGGGAGGGGGGGTTGCAGGTGTTGATGACAACCCACCGGCTCGTTCTTCACAGATTTTCTAGCAGTCAATAATCCTTCCAGATGACAGGAAAGCAGGTTTTCTCCACTGCAATGATGAGGGGTTATATCCTGCTACTTGCATACACAAACAGGTAAGTGGATCAAAATTTGGGATGTCTCCGAACATTAGTCCGTCTCCTTCAATTCTACTCTTTGATTGGCAGGTGACCCTCTCTGTCATCGAAGCTGGAAAGATAGACAGGTTACCCACTGCTTAAGAAATCACTCTCCATGATAAGTACAATACCTAAAAGATGTGATTATTACAACAGTCAACTTAGAGCAAGACTGAAAGGACTAAGTTTATTATTGGTTAAAATTGAAGCTTTCAACCAATAAATCCACTAGAATACAAGGCAGGCATGTACTTACAGTAGTGCTGGGAGCTGTGAGTCTAGTGATTACTGTTTGGACCGGAGTCCCACACGTCACCTTTCGGGGGGAGGGGGAGAAGGAGGGGAAGGGATAGCGTGAGCTAGACTGACCCTACCTTAACAAGCAGCGGGCAATCAAACTATCACTTTCGGGGAGGGGGAAAAAGAAGGGGGGGATAGCGGGACCTGGACTTACCCTACCTTAACAAGTAGCCGGCAATGAAACTATTGTTGCTATATCGCTACTCCTATCTAATGAACTTTTCCCCTCACACTCCCCCATACCAAGACTTATAGTCAAGGAGTATAAGAAGAATAGGCGAGGAAAAAGTTCTAACATGTGGAAGTGGCGTAAGGTAACAAATCTTCTACTGACTGTCACGACTTAACCAATCAGAGAAATAATTGGAAGAACCATTGATATACACAATATGGAACTTAGAAGCCTGGAGTGCCAATGTCCACCTCAAGAGGCGACTGTTGGTTCCCTTAAAAGTTTCTAGGTATATCATAGGTTTGTGGTCCGTTTCTAAAATGAATTCTTTTCCCAGTAAATAAAATTTAAGTTTGGAGATACCCCACACAAGGGCTAAACATTCCTTTTCTATTGTGGAGTATCTCGTTTCTGCGGGAAGGAGTTTCCGGCTTAGGAAGCATACAGGGAAGGGAGTACCATCATGGTATTGTAGTAACACTGCACCTAAGCCAGTATTGGAGGCATCAGTTCTTAAACAAAATGTTTTATTAATATCTGGAATCTTAAGTATAGGGTCTTTCGAGAATATATTTTTAATCTCATTAAACTTTTCCCGAGCTACGTCGGAAAGTTCAAGAGGTTCCTTCACAGACTTTTTAAGGAAGTCGGATAAGATGCCTGTAAGATCAGTAAGGTTCGGGATAAACTGTGCATAAAAATTTACAGAACCAAGAAAGCTACGCATGAGCTTCTTGGTTTTGGGGAATTTAAATTCTAATAAAGCTTTGATCTTACTGGGAAGAGGCTGCAGAGAGTTATTAGAAAGTATCAGTCCAAGATATCTAATCTTGTTATACCCAAGGAAGCATTTCTTCGGCTTGGCAGTGAGGCCATGTGAGCGTAACCTACGCAAAACTGATGTTAATGTTTGGATATGCTTGCCCCATGTGGATGTCATTACGTAAATGTTATCAAAATAAACTGAAACATTTGGCATATTACCCAAGACCTTTCTCATCAGTCTCACGTAGGTAGCACAGGCAGTTACCAAACCGAAGGGCATAGTTCTATACTGCATCAGTCCTTGGTGTGTAGGAAAAGTGGTGTACTGCTTAGAAGAAGGATCTAACATTACTTGATGATATGCCTGCGCAATATCAATCTCTCAAAAAAAGGAAGCGTCATAAAATTTGTGTAGATCGCTATCTATTAAGGGCATAGGCTCAGCATCCCACCGAGTTATAGCATTAAGGCCTCTGAAGTCAATAGCAAGTCTATATGAATTATCCTCCTTCTTAACCACGACTACTTGTGAGCAATATGCAGATACTGAAGGTTCAATGATCTTTAGTTTTAATAATTTGTCTACCTCTCGGTCAAACGCATCCCTAAGGTGAACTGGAACTGGGTATAATTTTCGTTTGATAGGATTGTCCGTCACTAAGTCAATCTTATGGACTACCGTGGAGGTAACATCTGGAATATCAGTAAAGACGTCTGAAAAGTTACTCACACATTGAAGTAGTTCATGTCTCTTATGGTCATCCAAAGATTCATTAATATTAATGTTGGTTGCGCCCGAGTGGTCAAGAGTCACCAAGTCATGTAGTTCTTCATCATAGTCTAAGTTAGAGGTGTCAATTACGCACACCTTACATTCTTCAGTTGTCTTATCAAGTTCGTGTGGAAAAACTAAGTCAAAGTTATTAAGGCAGTTAACCGAATTTCTTCGGTAATATTTCTTAAGGATGTTGATATGATAAAGCTTAGGTTTCCCCTTGACTTCTATGAGGTAGTCAACTTTCCCACATATTTTTAATACTTTATATGGACCTTTCCATGCTTCTAATAATTTATTTGACTTGATAGGCAAAAGTACCAGAACTTCATCTCCTACTTTAAAACTTCTCCTCTGACTTTTGGAATCAAAATAGGTTTTGTACTGGTCCATTGACAAGCTTAAGTTTTTCGAAACTATGTCAGAGGTCTCCTCAAGTTTGGATCTAAGGTCAAGGAGAAACTGATAAGAAGACTGAACCTCAGCCTTTACCTCCTCATTAGTCCATAAGTCATGAAGGATGGACAATGGGCCTCTGGCCTGTCTACCATAGAGAAGTTCAAAAGGTGAAAACCCCAAAGAGTCACTGGGAACTTCCCTCATGGCAAACAAAGCACAGGGTAGGTAACGATGCCACTCCTTAGGTTTAAGGGAGCAAAGTTTCCTTAAAATGGACTTGAGAATCGAATGCTGGTGCTCAATCCTCCCATTACAGCTGGGATGATAGGGTGTGGTGAAGAGAGGCTTCACTCCCAGAAGTTGGTATAGATGTTGCATTAAGTCAGATGCGAATTGTGTCCCACGGTCAGACAAAATTTCTCTAGGGATGCCCACTCTGAAGAAGATGGACAAAAGGGCTTCAGCCACCTCTGTAGTGGTTATGGTCTTTAAGGGTATGGCTTCAGGGAAACTCGAAGCATAATCAACTAATGTTAATATATATCTATGTCCCCCAGATGAAAGTGGAGATAAAGGACCAACGATGTCAATGGCTACTCTTTCAAAGGGTACCGTAAAGACTGGCATTTTGACCATAGGTACTCGCCTGGTACCTCGAGAGGATGAGAGTTGGCAAACTTTACACGATCTACAATAGGTAGTGACATCTGAGGACATTTTTGGCCAAAAATAGGTTTCTCTAATTTTATTTAAGGTTTTACGATGCGAGAAATGTCCGGCCACTGGCAGGTCATGAGCCATTTTAAGAACAGTCTCTCTGCATTGACTTGGAACAACTAAGATGGAATAGTCTATCTCATCTGAATTTAATTTGAATACTGACTTGTACAAGATACCTTTTATATATTCAAATTTATATGAAAAGTTTTTCCTTTGGATAACTTGATTTTGTTTAGCGGCATTATGGCAATTACGTTGTAAATTGACAAAGGAGTCCTTCGATATATCTAAAGGCTTAAAGTCAGGGAAAATCAAAGGATGGACAGTAGGAGAAGCCTGGGCTTTGGTCTGAGCCCTAGTCACGACATTTATGGTATCGGAGGTGATATCTTCACTTTCATCTAATAAGTGAACCGGTGATCCTACTACCTCGCTTTCGAGAGTAGCATCACTGGTTTTTAATCCCACATGAATCTCGCGAGACAGTTTCATCTGAACTTTCGAGGGGCTTCTCTGACTCTACACCCCTCAAGGAAGGTTCCTTGATGTTGGTGAGGGGCTCTTGATTTAGGGAATTGGATCTGTGCTCCAGTTCCCCGACTTAAGCCTGAATGCCTTCCACATCCCCCCCCCCAGGCGCTGTATAATCCTCCGGGTTTAGCGCTTCCCCCTTGATTATAATAATAATAATCTGACTCTACAGGAAGAGGATCTGAAAAGCTTATGTCCTCTTTTGGTGATGAAAGGTCAACCTCAGAAGGAAGAATGACACCTTTTACATTACCTATTAGTACGGAGCAAGAAGTGATGGGAGCTAGTACGGCTTCAGACCAACCTGTGAACCATTTAGACCTAATGTAACAACGGATGGTAGGAAAAGTGTCTGTACGGCCCAAGTAGTCTGAAAGTATAGCAGAGGAATGAGTTTCTTTAAGATTAGGGAACAGCTTATCAGAAATGACTATACATGTGCATCCAGTGTCTCGTAAAATGGTAGATACATTAAGTCCATTAACTGTTCCTGAACAGAAGGGTGCTTGGTCATTACAGTCTTTAAAACATCTTCCAACTTTTTGGACCTTCTTAGGACAATCTGGACGTTTATGTCCCTTAACACCACACAAATGACAAACAGGAATAAATTAAGTCATTTTACTTTCCACTAGAGGTTTTGATTTCTTAAGGTCTGATGAACCCTTGCTCTTAGGGTTCGATCCCTTTAGGTCTTTATAGGAATTGTGAGCCTCAGCATACAGGTCAGCAGCCTCAGCAACTTCCTCAGCTTTAATCAGATTACGTTCTCTGATGAATGTTCGTATCTGGTGAGGAAGAGCTGTCAGGAACTGGTCAGCAACCATGAAGTCTCTAAGAGATTCATAACTTCGATCAATTCCTGAACTCTCTATCCAAAAGTCGAACAAACTGTAACTGCTGAAAGTTCTGGCCAGGCTGTAAGGTGGCATACCTGAAATCTTTCCTGTAAGAATTTGTGTTTTTTTTTATATGCTTTAAGGATTGCCTTCTTCAGTAGGTTATAATTACATATGATATCCTGCGACAAAGTTGCATAGATATTCAAAGATGTACCAGAAAATAACATTCCTAACCTGGTAGCCCAGGTGTCAGCAGGCCATTCACAGAGGGCAGCGGTATTTTCAAACCTGATAATGTATGAAGTAATGTCTTCACCCTCTGTGAAGGGAGGTAAATTAGGTGTTGGAATATGTGCACTAGCTGCATGATGTTCAATTACTCCTTCCTCTAATTGTTGTTGTGTAAGAGTTAACTTTTTATTCTCTAATTCAAGGCGAGCTTTTTCGAGCTCGCGATCCTTTTCTCTCTCTATTAACTCGAGTTCTCTAGCTTTCTCCCTATGTTCTCTAGCTTTTTCCTCACATTCTCTAGCTTTTTCCTCAACTTCTCTATCCTTTGCTCTTTCCTCAAGTTCTCTTAATTTAACCTGTTCTTCACATACTCTAGCTCTCTCCTCACGATCAAGTCTATCACGCTCCTTTTTGTCTTCTCTCTCTCTTTCTGTCTTTCTTGGATTTCTCTCTCAATTCTCTCTCTCCTTTTCTTCTTCTCTTTCCCTTTCTAACTGTCTTTCTTCTCTCTCAATTCTCTCTCAAGTCTTTCCTGGATCTTAGCACTAATGAAAGATTCTAAATTTTTCCCCGTTATTCCTAACTTACTTCCAGCGTTCATCCAAAACTGGTATTCCTTCATACTTGCAAGAATAACTTAAACTATCAGGGGAAATGAAACGGGTATTAAAGAAAACGGAGGGTTCAATTCCTGCTCCGCTCAAACTGTAAATAAACCAGAGGGCTTGATCCCTGCTTCAATTAAACAGTATGTATTAATGAAAACGAAGGGTTCTATGCCGGCTCCGAGCAAACAGTAAGTAGAATGGGGTCCCTTGACCATCTAATCTTCTCACCAACAAATCAAGAGTGTCCTACGACAGTTCCCTTGATATAATAAAGAGCTCAATGAAATAAATTGTCACTGGAAAATCTCGGGTCCCTAGAGTCTAATCCTCCAAAGTGTTTCATGCTCAAACAAAAAGGTGGCAGAATTAAATATTATATCCTGCTTGACTTGACTTACAATAAATTGAGACTATAACAATCACCAAATCTTTTAAATACCTGTACTGTAGTCCTACCATAGAGAATGATTACTCATGGCTGGTGGTAACCGTCTGTGGTATGCGGCGTTGAAGTTCCAATGGTAGATTCGAGATGGAGTTGAATCTTGATTCAGTCGAGTTGATCCTGGCAAGGTCGCCACTTGTGAAGGCTTACTCAGCCCTGTAACAACTTCAGACAGTATTACCAATGCTGGCTCCTCCTCAGGAAAAATAATAAATTGTTTATGTTTGTCAGTTTTTGTTCTTTTTCTATTCATTAATTTTCCTGAGGAGGAGCCAGCCTTGGTAATACTGTCTGAAGTTGTTACAGGGCTGAGTAAGCCTTCACACCACGCATCTTCAGCAGAAACACGGTAGCTGTTAAATTTAACCGGGTCTCGGGTATTAGCTGAAGCTAAGTATGAAGGTCAATTAAAGTTTTTGCTAAAATATTTAAGTTTTTAACATTCTGACTGCTTCTTGAACACAAAAACCTAGATATATTTCAGTCGCTGCGCGATCCGACAAAGGTATCCTATATTTCATAACCCCAGTTCCCTGTGCTTCAGTGCACGCGATTGGAATAGTACTTAGTGCGGTATAAGTTAATTATGCAGTTAAATATTAGCGTTGAAGATTTGAAGGGAATCAGAAGAGGCATTCACAAATCATATGAAAACTAATGTCCAATAACAATATACGTAACCGGAAAGAGGAGTAGACAAGTTGATACCCAGCAAATGAGCTAATCATGAAATAGGCATAGATTTCTAGCTATTATATGTTACCACCTTACTTCAGGTAGAATTTAGAAAGGCAGTGATAAGAGATAATCTTGAGTGTGTGATACTCACACAAGGTGAGACCCTGACTGGAGGCAAGGCCACCGCTCCTGGGAAGGACGGTATCACCTATGATATCATTAGATTACTTAGGTGTGTACCTGGTAACCCACTGTTAGAACAATGTAATATGAGTTAATTACAGTGTGGATCAGTTACCTTTGTCATAGACCAACAGCATTATTGTACCATTACCCAAACCTGTCCAACAAGCTTTTGGCAATATCCTGCTGACTATTTGCCTGTGTAAAAACACTTGAGAGAATGGTGCTAACAGGTTACTAAACAAAAATGAACACTTGTCACCCAATAAGACAACACTGTGGCTGGAATAAAACAATACACATATAACCCGCACGTACGAGACAACAAATCAAAGTGATATGTCTCGTACGTGACAAAATAATACACAAACAACCCGCAAATACGAGACAAATCAAACTGACTTCTCTGTGTTGTGTAAAGACCTGTTCTATCAGGGCAATAAGTTATGAAATCCCCTTCGTGCAATTGTGCACACTCGAAATGTCAGATAAAAAAATCTTAATAGTTATTATCCCCAGTCAGTTTACGTCTGGCTGTCATTTGGAGCGTGCATTTTCTCTTTTGTAGCTTATCGCATCCTGTGGCTTTATCAACAGGATGCTACCAGTGTGAATCATTTTTACAAGAATAATCTTTCTGTCGTTCCTATCTGGAATCTATTTTTCACACATTCTCACGTTTCCAATTGCCACCGATTATATTATTATTATTATTATTATTATTATTATTATTATTAAGAAGCAACGGATAATGTTAGACCCAAATTTCCAGGAAAAGTGTAAGAGGATGTACACCATCTTCATCTTGTCAGGCCTCCTGTGTGTGACATCCTTCACCCGTATCACCACCCACGACCCCACCTCCAACCAATTATTAGGTGAGTCAGAAATAAAGAGTATATAAAATAGTGTGTTGAAAATATCAAACCAAGACAAATAAATCAGAGTTGAATAAATTTAGATTTAGAAAGGATATAGAGAAGTACTGGTTTGGCAAAAGAATTGTAGATGAATGGAACAAACTCCCAGGCGCTTCTGAGGCAAAAACTTTAGGTAGTTTTAAATATAAGTTGGTACATGAATGGGTGTAAGCCAGTAGGCCTACTGCAGTGTTCCTTAATTATGTTCTTGCTTCTGTGCTAATGCACACCACCATTTGCTAGGCAAGTCCCTGAGAAAAACAAATGAGAAACACTTAGGTATCTAGGTGTTGCACAAGTGTCTTATTTATCAACTTGTCTGTGTTGCATACCACTTGTAATATGACAAGTGATGTCTTATTTTCACTCATTCACGACTTCATCTACACACCACTACGCTGTATGGTGCCTCTACCGGTTTAGTATTTCCCCATGAATATAGTAATAATATTAATAATAATGTATGGTGCCTTCACAAAAAATTAAACAGAATAGGTTTCAGTGCCGTAGCTGGAACAATTCATACCTAACCCACAGTTACAAGGTAGTTGTGAACATGTCTAAACATGAGTTACCTTTTTGTTCTCAAAAAACACAAACTAAAGAAATAAAAGCATAAGAATGAAGAAACACTATATTATTTCTCAATTTCTCGTATTAGTAGTGCTCAAATGCTGACGATACCTTTATCTCACCTCTCTTCCTTCTACATATCCTGCTTTACAGTTCATTAATGCGGATATTGACCCCGATTTAAATCTTGTCTTACCACAATGATAATCAACATTCTTCTGAAAATACCTGTCTTTATTACACAGCAAATCAAGCAAAATTTGTTCTCTACAAAACCATAAATTTATTTTTGTCCAATTATAGTGTTAGATCCCTAATTAAGCTATGATGACCTCGTAGCACTCCTAGATTCTTTAAATGTTAACATAACTTATTATTCTTTCGGACACCTGGCCTAAACATGACATCTTTGCCTTACCTGGGCACACAGCCATTCACTACTGCAGGCCTGATCAAATGAGAAGTAATGTACTGCACTCTACTATTTTAATGATTTAATATGTAGTAACTACATATACTACGGATGAACATGGTATATATATATACTTGCTAATTCTACAACGAAACACTTAAAGACCCCAATTACAGATACAGTAATCTACAGGTTACCTCATACTACTATTCCCACCTTCAGCGACCTTAATAATCCTAATAATTAACAAGCACACAAACATTACCTGATATTTGCTGGAGACTTCAACATAAATCTTATCCATGTTCAAGACCACGAGTAGCTGACTTCAACAATATGTACACTTGCTTGCTAGTACCAGCTATAATTAAGCACCAATATAATATCTCCTCTCACCAGTAAGTTTAACTTCAGTAAATTCTAAACTCATTGAAAAAGAAAAATGAGATTAAACTGTGCAGTGTTTAATGATGATAAATGTATTAAAAACTTAAGTGTTCAGTGCTTAGGTTGATGGGTGTGTAAGGTGTCGCCTGCCCTTGAGACAGGTAGGACACCAAGGCGGCCGCTGGGAGGCAGCTCAGTAGTCTTCTATAATTTACAAACCACCTGCTGAGCCGATACAGTAGTTGGGTGTCTGACTTGTGTCTTCACTCACAACATAGGTTTCATTTTTAATATTTTCAGTATGTATCATGAAAGCAAGGCCATAAATGTAATGTACTTATATTTTTAGAGAGCGCTTATTATTATTATTCACGAAATAGTAATAACACGATTGCAAACAAATGACAGACTGGGTGCAGCTCGAACCCATGGTAAGAGGGTTTTAAGGCTGGCTTGCCATGGTTTGAAGCCTCAACCGTTCTACGATTGTATTAGCATATATTATTAATGGAGAAATGCTAAACCCTTTCGAGTTACACAACCTCTGAGAAGTGAGAGGTATCAGGTTTAATGCAATGAGAGGATAGCTCCAATTCCTTGAATCAAGAACCCTCACTGGCACCCAGGCACTTGCCCCGTTTTGAAGGGCCAGAAATAACTTCATAAGGATTCTCAAAGGACTCTTATAAAAGTGATGTTTTAGATAGTTGTGTGCTAAGACGGCTTTTATATTATCTGGATACAAATGGTAACTAAAAGTAATATATACATATTTATCCAAAATTGTTGATAAATACTTTTCTATACATCCGCGACACTACACTTAGAACAAAAAGAGTGGCGGCGCACCGCCGGAGTCTTATTGGTCCATGCCAGGCAGGCTCAATTCACTTTAGAACTATCCATAAACAGTCTCGTTTTGGGTCCTAAGACCTGTTGCTATACTATATATATAGTGCGCCACTATAATTCATTCATGTACTATTGTACATAGTACGTACTCTACTACAGTTCATTTATATACCATTTTTTTTTATATTTTATTTAAAACCATACAAAAAGACAATAGACAAAAGGAAAAACCATAAAGATGATAATTTATGACAATAACTGAAAAACATTACAATAGATATTGAAACAATAACAAAGAACATAACAATATAACAAATATGACAACTATAAAATCTGATACCGAAGCTTAAAACTGTCTTATACTAGATGCATGTGGATAAGTTAACATTCGTAAAAAAAAAAAAAAAACATACATCCTATATTAACTCTTCCTCCAATTAAGCATCCTTGCTCTTAATGTACACTAGAATGATAAAATACAAGTATACATTCATCATTTCGTTACAGACGAAATTCCTTCTGCTCTGAACACGGGAAGAAATATAGGATAATAATTGAACCTATGATGTCAAGAACACATCCGAGCGAACACCTACACCGACCATACAGGTCCATTAGAACTGCACGGTCCACGCAGCTGCTCGCCCAGCTGTGCACATGTACATTGCACATCGTACCTACAATTAGAATTAGCTCAACATTTTTCAATAATGCCATACGTAGAACCATTCTACCCAATTTGCATAATAAAGAGCCGATTGTATCAAGGAACATTTCACAATTATCATAATTTTACCCTAACCTAAGCCTAGTATTCCATCTGTATTAAAAATGTCTAATCAACACGAAAATTTACCATATACCCCTAACCATATTCGTTGGTGTACATGATACAACCATGTATTACCATAAAGAAAAAAAAAGAATAAAAAGGAAAACCCACTCTTCACCTCTAAAATTCAGACTTCAATTTAACATTCAGGTACATACATACAAATAATAATATAAAGTATATTGTCAAATTTAACACAATCACTTCCAACGTCATTTATAATAATACGTCGACTCAACCACGAATGATTCATTCATTCTGTTCAACTTCAAGGTTTCCTAAAAATCTTAACTACATACATAGTATTGCTACCATCTAGACAAATTAAAAAGAAAAACAATACCTTAATATATCAAAACACACTATGCTTCTATTGACAACCAATTCAATTGTGCTTACAAAAATACATTGTAATTCAACTGAAACATAAAAAGCCTTTTTTTGACATTTACATATTGATTGAATATCATCGAAAATGTTCATAAGAAAAAACCATTAATGATATATACATGAAAGTAAATATATATAAAGTTATAAGTCGACAATTCCAAATATAACTGTATTGTACTTGAAACACTCAGAACAAATAATGCTAAATTGCACCCCGGACATACCTCATGTAACATTCCATAAAACAAACTCATCATGCTACCGCCCATTCTAGGAAACCAGCCCATTTCATCCCCCTTACCTGCCTTTCAACTCCCTTAAATCCCGTAATGTGAAATTCCTATAACCCTCACTTAAAACCCTCTCCCATCTCCCCCCATACACCTCCTTATTCCTACACTTTGTCCTATAAAAAGTTGATATTAACGCATTAATTCTTTCACACACGTTCGCTCCTCTCATAGCCCAAGACATATAAATATAATCCGTAATTACATACCCTACCGCATTCTCTACCATTTGATTCACCCCACCTATGTCTAAGCTTAAAACCCTCAACACCTGCAAACCCCCCCCTCCCACTAACCTTATTACCTTACCCAACCAAACCCTTATTAGTTCAATACATTCGCAAAAATACACCATATGGAAAATAGTCTCCAATCAGCCACAAGCCTTGCATATCCCATCCTCCCGTATTCTCTTATGGAATAAAACCATTCCAGACGGTAAGATCCCATGTAAAAATCTATACATAACTTCTCCTACTTTTGGTTTTAAACGCAATTTGTTCAAACGCCCCCAAATATTACGCCAATCATACATCGGATAAACCCCTTCTACCACCGCTACCACTGCCTTACCATCCACCCCATCAAGGTTTCCCAATTTAATATGTGAAGGATCTCTCATGTTTATGATGACCCGTAACATTGCCTCACCTATTATGAATCCCCTACCCACCCACCACCGTTGCATATCCTGACGTATCTTATGAAGTCCGCCTTCCCTCGCCCCCCCCCCTCCCGCTTATAACTACGTTTCAAATACGCACTCATAATCCTCTTTTCAACAGCTATAAGACCCAGCCCTCCTCGGCCAACCGGGAGTGTGACAACCGCTCTACTTAACCATTCGCTTCCAGTACCCCAAATGAATCTAAAAACGCGCTTTTGTAACCTTTGTATCTCACTACGAAGCATCGGATATATTACTGCAACATGCCATAGCTTACTATATAATAGAACATTCGTTGTAATTACTCTTTGATGCAAAGTTAAGTGTGCAGCTCGTAAACCACTGATGCGCTTCAGTACACCATCTACAATACGCACTGAATTTATTTGTTGTGCTAACTTGATATCACTTACATAAACGATCCCACATATCAGTAATTGGTCCACCTTTTTCCACCTTTCAACTACTTCACATTCCTCACTTAACCCATCCCCAAGATCCATATACTTCGTTTTCTCCTTATTAATTGACATACCAGAAGCCTTTTCAAAAACATTAACTAACTTTTCCACCCAAGGCAAATCCCAGTTACCACTTACTAAAATCGTTGTGTCATCAACATATCCAACAATGCCAGCCCCCCCCCCCCACCCCTTTCGTTACCTACCCCATTAGCTGCTAATAAGACCCTAATTCCTCTATAAAAGGGATCCTGTAAACACGCAAAAAATATTTGTGAAAGGGGACAACCTTGACGTAGACCCCTTCTCATCTGAATTTGTTCTCCTAACCTTCCATTTACCTGCGCCCTCAAGGATACATCTTGATACAGTAATTTGGCCCATGAAATAATTTCCTCCCCAAACCCCTGCCATCTCATAATCTTCCATAACGCTTCCCGTTCTACACTATCACATGCCGCCTCCCAATCTATAGCCAACACCCCCCCCCCTCCCAATTTTACTCTTTCCTCAATAAAACTTCTAATCAAACCGTGCCCGTCATACATAGACCTTCCCAGCACCCCATATTGTCCCTTATCAATCACTTTACCCAGGACCTTTTTTATTGTTAGCTAAAATCCTTGCAAAAATCTTATAATCACCACACAATAATGAAATAGCACGATAGTCTTTGTTAATGGCTCACCTTTAGCCCTTTGCTGTGCCCCTAAGACCCGATCCCGCTTAAGGATATTGAATAATCTTACCAAAAACCCTTTTAAAACGCTCCAATTTTGAAGATAAAAGTCGCTGGGCAACCCATCAATTCCTGGTGCCTTACCTAATTGAAGGAGGGGTGTTAATGTTGCAGTTTAAAAACTGTAGTGTAAAGCACCCTTCTGGCAAGACAGTGATGGAGCGAATGATGGTGAATGTTTTTCTTTTTCGGGCGACCCTGCCTTGGTGGGAATCGGCCAGTGTGATAATAAAATAATAAAGCTTCCCATGTCTCACACTCCGTTATCGGCCCTCCCAAAATGAATCGATCATGCTCAGTCAACTCACACTGCACAAACCTTCCAATGGACTGTAATGCTATTTCGCTTATTCCCACACTTTGCGTTTTCAACTTAACCCAAGCATCAATATACCCACTCATACCCTCAGTCGTCGTCAACACCTGATCCACTTTATACCCTTGCATACCTACCTGAACATTCAACCCCATTAACTCCATTGCCTTGCGACGTCTGTGTTGACTCCGCAACACACACGCCGACGGCCGATCTTCCCACAAAACCTCCTCAATCCCGCCCTTAAGCCTTTCCCCATCAAACCTCTCATTTTGTAAATTTCGTATATGTTCCTTCAAACTTTCAATTTCAATAACAGGATAATTAGCATTAATTTGTGCATAGCATTCGCGCAACTGCCCCTCTAAATATTTTTGAAAACCGTATTGTAACTGATTATATCTCGTCCCTCGATTAATATAATATTCCTTAATACGTTTTTTAGCTATCGTTTCCCACCAATTAACTATGGCAACATCCCCTGGTGCTTCAACCACTAAACGATCCCACATATGTCCAAAAGACAAAAGACTATCCTTCCTTCCTTCAATAACCTTACATTTAATTTCCAAAATGATGGACCCCTCCGAGGCACACCCGCAATATCCACATCTATTACAACACCTCTATGATCCTAAAAAACCACATCTATCACATTCACCCTCCGCACAGTAACCGCACAAGGCACGTACATTCGGTCCAACCTTGCCGCATAACCTCGTTTAATGAAGGTATGCTCTACCATCCCTCCCCCCCCCCCCCGCACACATCCTTTAACCCCACCCCGGTCAATAAATCCCCCAATATACCCAAACAACACCCCGCACCTCTAGGCTCCACATCTTTACGACGTATCACGCAATTCCAATCTCCGCCTATTATTGCAACATTCGGTAAACCACGTAAAAAATAGACCAGTACGTCCTGAACAAATTTAGTTTTAATACTCACATCACCCTCAGCCGGGCCGTATACACATACTAAACTAATGGGAACCCTACCCCAGGTTCCATCCACTCTAATTACCCTCCCCTCCCCCCCTTCACTACGCCTTACTATAAACGGGCTAGTTTCCTTTACCAAAATGGCAGCCCCACCTTTCAAACGGTGTCGCATGTTCCATGTACACATTATAACCACTCATATCCAACTCATAACCAAGCCTAAAATTATGTTCCTGTAAGAATACCACATCCACACCAAGTCGCACCAAATACTCATTAAGCCACTTAAGCTTCCTCTCAGCTCTCAACCCGTTAATATTTATAGTAAAACACTTGAATTCAACAAATGGGTTTTCCTTTTGTCCCCGGCACTGAATTTACCCTAGTTCGTTTTGCAACACCTCTGTCCCTCCCCCCTTTGTTGGGAATCACCTTTGCAATCCCTTGATCCTTGGGTTCACCTTTCTCTCTCTGCTGTACCTCCACCCAAGACTTTTTCCCAGGGCGTTGGGCAGGAGTGAGCACATCATCAGAATCCGATGATGCTGCAGTCCTCTTTCGTGTCCCGCCCTCCACCTGCATTTGGACATCTGAAGCACCTTCCTGATGCACCTCCACCTCTACTGCATGCACCTTCAATCCTTTACACTCTCTCGTCGACAAAACGTCATCTCCTGCCATACCATCATTCACAGCCGTCCCCAGAACTAAGCCTGGGTCTTCCACATGATCTAGGACAGATTCCTCTAACAAGACATCCAACGCCTTTACCAAAGACACCGCCACTTCTTCACCCATATTAGGTATTCTCTCCTCTAAAACCTGATGTATGTCCAAAGACTGAGATTCTCCTTGTAGCGTTACAACTGGCGATTCGAGCTCCTTTTCTTTGTCCACCTCCTCACTCCATGACAACCGTTGTTGGGGCGGCGTAGCAAGAGGCTGTTCTCGCTCGTCGCCTACCTTGCCCACTGGCTGCCGTTGCCGTTGCTGTTGTGCCGGGTACCCACTTCGTTTCCCACACTGCGCCGCGATGTGGTCATATGACCCACATAGCCGACACGTACGTCGTTGCCCCCGCATACGTTATATAGACTTGAGTCCGTAATTCCTTCAACACAACATATGAAGGAATAGGATGTCGTAGAGTCATTTTAACAGTATATGTACCTTCCAGCATACCTTCATACAGTCCAGTTGCCTATCTCCCTGCTGTTGCTACGTGAACCGTTCCATAATTACGCAGTTCACTGCTAATATCAAAATCAGTCGACTCAAAAGGCACATTCCTGATTTTCACCCAAGTGTATTGTCGCGATACATCATGGAGTCGCACGGACACAGCTGTATTAACCGGTATGGTGGTCTCCTGATACTTGTCGACCACCGCCTCGTAGACTCATGCAGACGTCATTTTAACGAAGATTCTTGTCATTCCATTGAGTGCGACACCACATATCTCCTCATTTGCTATACATAGGTATCGCGAATGATCGCTGGTAGCAATAAATCCATGTTGGATCCCGTGACAGCCCCACGGATCATCTCAATGCAGACAGTATTGATTCGTCTTCTGCTATTCAGCGCCATGTTGGAGAAAATAAAGTTTCCACCAACAAACGCTAGGGGCAGCTCAGTCAGATAAACTGCGCAAAAGCCAACTCAATCAGGAGCGTCTGCACAGCAGGTCCACACGGCCTGAGAGCGATGCGAACAATCATTAACAACTAAGTTATATACCATTGTATACTGTAGTACTCCACTACAATTCATTCATATACCACTGTATATAGTGCTATACGGTACTGTGGTGTTACACTATAGTTCATTGGTATATCATTATATATAGTAGTCTACTACAATATGCGCCCTATATAGCGACCTCATTGCAACAGTGGATGACACCACTGTGTACACTAATATCACCACACTTACTGTGGAACAGAAATTATTCACAATGCAAGTTACAATAATATAACCAAATGATATATCGGCCTCCACTATCCCATCGTATCACCTCTACAATACCTACATTGCACGTACTTTGTATTGCTCATTCAACGTCAATAATATTAATAACGCTGCCTAACTGTACGAAAATTAAGGCTCAAATACGTAATAAGTGTTGCAATAATAATAATTATTTACATTGTCCTCATCGCTTCTGGGCCGTGTGGACAGGCTGCGCAGTAGCTCCCGAATCATCTGGTTTTCTGCGCAGTTTTCCTGTTTTGAGCGATAAAAATGGCGGACAGACATGGACGCAGGGTAAATACTGTCTGTGTGGAGCTGGTACGTGGTGCCCTGAGTAGTTCTACAATGCAGGTGCTTCTGCCAAGTATCATCCGCGATGTGTACGGCATACCGAACGACGAGTTGTATGGTGTAGCAGTGAATGGAGTGTCCAGGATCTTCATCAAGTTCAAGAGTGCTGGGTTTTACTCCAGCATAGTCGACGCGTTCCAAGAAAAGAGGATAACCGTTAATTCTGCAGTGGAGGTCTGCCTACATGACGTATCAAGCTATGTAACATGGGTAAAGGTGAGAAATGTCCCCTTTGAGGCCTTGGAATATGATGTTGTGGAGGTATTCCGTAGGTATGGCAAGATCCATTCGGCAGAGTTGGGAGTGTGGAAGGATGGGCCTTATATGGGGCTGCCAGAGGGATCTTTCACATTGAAGATGACATTGAGACAACCTATACCATCGTACATTCTGATGGAAGAGTTCAGAACACAGGTTTATGTATATTATGCAGGACAGCGTTGGACATGTAGGCTGTGCGGGTCTTATGACCATATGGCGGCCCAATGTCATCAAAGGCAGGGACGGAGGGAACAGGCGCCAACAACTGTGGAACGACAGCTGCTCTCCTTGGCACCTGGGACAGGTGAAGCTGCAAGACAGGCGTCTGGAAGTTGGAGTGAAGAAGTAGACAGAGCGGAGTTGGAGTTGGGAGCGTGCGCCACGTTACCTGTGGGAACTGTGTCTGAGCGACCATCTACGGATGCGACTGTTGATAGAAGTGACTTACAACAGGATGGTCTGTTGGACGAGGTCTTGAAAGACTTCTTGGGGGAGGTGGAAGACAGTCGGGAAGGGGAGAAGGACGGGAGGGTATTGGAGGGGGTAGCATCTGCACAGGAGTGTGAGAACACCTTGTGCAATGAGAGTAAGCAGCACACAGTGGTGGTTGAGGTGCACCAGGAGGACATGGATGCTGAGGCAACGTGTGGAGGTGGCACACGTAAGCAAGCAGCTGGGACGTCTGATATGGAAGATGTCTTAACGCCAGGGCAGAGATCTGGAAAGAAACCTTGGAAGACCGGGCTAGAGCTCCCGGGGAATGATGGCACCGGTTCTGTGGTGCTACAAGGGTCGAAGGAAAAGGGGGGGATCAGAGGTCTGGATAGACCAAGTGGCAAACGTGGCTATAGTCAACAGCCACGTCTTTCGAGCAACCTTCAAAAGTGGCGGGGAAAGCCGCCTTTATTGTAATAATTCAAGGTGGTCACCATTAATGTTAACGGCCTGAGAGCTGAGGTTAAGAGAGTGTGGATGGAATGGTTTTTGAGGAGATTTGATGTGGATATATGTTTCATACAGGAGCATAATTACAAGTTTGGATGTGAGTTGCGCTTGAAGGGATATAAGTTATATGTGAGTGGATCGGTGAGGTTAAAAGGGAGGGTTGCTGTGGCTGTGAAGGAAACCAGTCCCTTGCGTGTGTTGGGGTGGGAGGAAGGTGGGGGTGGAAGGGTGGTGCGGGTAGAGGGAGAGTGGGGTGAGACAAGGGTTTGTTTTATAGGAGTATACATGCCGGCGGATGGAAATGCAGCAGTTAAGGTAACTTTCATGAGGGATGTTTTGCTTTTTTGAGGGGATTGCCTTTAGTTACTGTGATAGGAGGAGATTGGAATTGTGTCATACGTCAGGGAGATGTGGAACCGAGGGGGGCGGGGTGTGTGTTGGGGTTTTTATGCAATGTGTTGTGGGATATGGGAGTTTTAGATGTAGTGGGGAGGGGTGGTTGGAGGGTTGAGTATACATTTGTACAAAGGGGTTATGCTGCACGACTGGATAGGCTCTATGCTATGGAGGCAATACGAGTTCTGGGAGTTAGGACCTTCGATGTGGGGTTTTTGGACCACAGGGCGGTTATTGCGGATCTTGATTGGGAGGGTATGGTTAGGATACACACTGGTTATTGGGAATTAAATGCGAGACTTGTGAAGGGGGAGGGGGTGAGTGAGGCTTTTGGGGATTGGTGGCACTCTTTTTGGGGATCAAGGGATGTGGGGTCGTGTGTCTTGGAATGGTGGGAGAAGTGAGCTAAGCCGGGTATTGCTGGATTCTTTAAAAATACGGGACGGGAAGAGGCCAGGTGGAGGTATGGGTTACAGAATTACTTGGAATGTCAGCTGAACGAGTGTTATGAGGAGGAAGTGGGGAGGCAGTATGGGACCGTGGAGCAACTTAGAGGTAGAGTGGCGGAGATACACAATGACAGATTTGATGCCGTGTGTGTGAGGGCAGGATTGGAGGCTGTATTGTGGGGGGATAAACCTTCGGGAAGTGTTTTAAGACGTTTTAGGGTAAGGCAGGAGGAGTCGACTATTTTGCAATTAGTGGTGAGCGAGGATATGGGTGGATATCATAAGGTCAGGTGCTTACTACTACAGAAGGCATGAGTAATTATACTGATTTCTGGTTTCGAGAGAAATGGAGAAAGGGGGGGGGGAGGGCGATGATTTTGAGGAAGTGTTGGAGGGGGGGTGTGGGTTAGGGCAGAAAGAAGTGGAGGGGATGGAGATGGGAGGAGCGATTAGTGTGGGGGGAAGTTGAGGAGGCAGTGTTTAACATGAGTACTGGAAAAGCACCAGGCATTGATGGAATTTCAAATGATTTTTACAGAGTTCATTGGGAGCATATTAAGACTTGTCTGGTGGAGGCCATGAATTGTATGCTGCGGGAGGGCAAGCTAAGTCAGACACAAAGTATTGGAGTGGTTGCGTTGGTTCGCAAAAAGCAAGTGGGGAGTGTTTTAAGTGCGTATAGAACTATCTCACTAATGTGTTCTGACTACAAGATTTTTGCAAAGATATTAGATAATAGGATGAAGAAGGTAATTGGTGGGGTTGTACATAGGGGGTCAGATGGGTATACCAGGATGAAGTATGAGAGTTGGGCATGGGCGCATAAGGGACTTTTTGGAGGGTTGTGAGGGGGGAAGACTTTTGGGTATTGATTGGGAGAATGCATTTGACTGTGTGAATAGAAAATTTTTGAGGGCTTGTTTGTTGTGTCTGGGGTTTGGACTGGGAGTGGCGCGGTGGGTCGATACACTATACTCATCGGCTATGGTACGGGTCCAAGTTAATGGCAGATTGGGAAGGCTGGTTAAAATGGAGAGGGGATTACGGCAGGGGTGCCCTCTTTCACAAATTCTGTTTGCTTGCATGCAACATCCGTTTTATGGGCTCGTTGAGGGGGTGGGAGCTTTAAATGGGGAGAAGGAAGGGTGCTCAGGCATTGTGGGGTATGTGGATGATACCACTATCCTGATAGAAGGGGTGGAGGGATTGCGTACAGTGGGGAGGGTGTTGGGGATTTTTTGGGAAGCGTCTGGCATAAGAGTAAATAGGGCGAAATCGTGTTTACTGGAGGTGGGTGCTTGGGTGGGGGGGGGGCTTGGGGTTGGAGTTTGGGTGGGCAGTGGTGGATAATTTGAAGATTTGTGGAGTTTTATACATGGCGAATTCGCAGGAGGCTAGGCAGGTAAATTCAGAGAGGGTAGTGGAGAAAGTAGTGAGTAGATTAAGGGGTTTACGGGCGGGAGATGTCACATTACAGCAGAGGGCGGTAATAGTTAATTCGCTGGTTTACAGTAAGGTTTGGGGTATAGCGGAAGTGTATCCTTTGAGAACACAGGACGTACAAGAAATACAGAGACGAGCTATACGTTATGTTTGGGGCTTTGGGAGGGCATGGCTGAGCAAGGAAGTGGTGATGTTGAATGTGCGCAGAGGGTGAGTGGGTCTTTTAGCATTGGGGCTGGAGGGGAAAGAGGGGTAAGAGTGGGGAAGGTGATGGGGGATGTGCAGAGATGGTGGGGAGGTAAAGAGTTAATTGAATGTGAGGATATGCTGAGGGTTTTGTTATTGGTTAAAGATGTTGAGCGACTTAAAGTGGGGCGTTTGGTATCATTGAGTGGGAGGACGGAAATCCTGCAGGGCGTATCGGTCTATCCATTGTATGATTGGGGGACGATATGGGAAGACTTCCGGAGGCTCAGGTTAATGCCTAGGGTATGTGAGTTGGTATACAGATTCATGATGGGGATCCTAGCTTCAAAAGCAGTTTTGAGTTTAATGGGTTTGGTGAGGGAACCGTCCTGCAGTCAGTGTGGTGAGCTGGAAACGGCATTTCATGCGGTTTATTTTTGTGAAGAATTGAGGGAAGTACGGATGTGGTTGGCGAGGGTTTTTTGTCTGCTAGGTGGGGGTAATGTAGAGACCCTGCGAGCTTTAACATTAGAGGTAAAAGGGGTATCACGAGAGGTAAAAAGGGCGATTATGTATGTGGTAGTGGATTTTCTGTATATTTCCTGGGGAATGAGAGATGCTGGGGGTAGGATTCGAATTAAGGCAATTGCAGCGCGTATATACTGGACTGCTGGTAGGAACAAACTTATTTAAGGGAGTCATTGGGGAGCTTGTTTTCCAGAGAACTACAGAGAGCTTACAGTCAGTCGTCTCCTGCAATTGGTACAGTGATAACCATGTAGGGGACTGGCTTTCTTTGGTGGTCGGGTTTTCACGGGTTTTCAGTGGTGGTGGCGTGTATGGGAATGGTTTTAGCGAATGACATGGGTGGATGGTATGTAGTGTAACGGATTATGGTTGGGTGGTAGCTAGTCTGATTCCGGTTGCTGTTGTAGGAATGGAACAAGTAAAACTGTGTGCAAGTCTGGATTGCTTTGGGTATGGAGGTGAATGTGTGTGAATGTAGTGTGTGTGTTAAAAGTAATGTTCTTTAAGATAAGAAAGCTCCCGGTGTGTGGCGTTATTATGAGGAAATCAAGATATGTCAGGTAAAATGGTGTTCAGGGTTAATTTAACTTTCTGGCTTAGATTTCGTGGTTCTTAACAAACTTTCATGTATAGTAATTTGTGTGTTTTTTTAGGGAAAAATAATAATGTAACTACTTTTGAAGTGATGAGACACTCCTGTGTCAAATTAGTAATGTATCATCTGATGGATGATGGTAAAAGTTTGTATATATGCCACAAAAAAATTAAGGAAAAAAAGTGTTGTGTTGTTTCTGTGTACAAAGTTTTATAGATAATATTTAATTTTGTATTCACTTAGCTTGTTTTTTAACTTTTGTGTAATGGTGCAACGTTTAGTTGGTGCAGGGATGGCACAAGAACACCAGGGTGTTCAAGTGTGAATGGCTCTGGGTATGGAGGTGCATGTGTGTAAATGTAGTGTGTGGTGATGATTGTAATTTTCTCAACGATAAGAAGGCTCCCTGTGTTTGGAGTTATTATGAGGAAAACATGATACAATGTACAGTAAACTGGTGACTAGGGTTAATTTATCTTTATGGCTGAGTTCATAATATATCAGATAAACAAGTTAGTGGTTATTAAACAACTCTCATGTATAGTAAATTTCTGTTTTTTTAGGGAAATATAATAATGTACATTCTTTTTGGGGTGGTGATACACTCCATTGTCAAAATAGCAATGTAACATTTGATGAACTCTAGTAAAAGTTTGTATATATCCCAATCTGTTGGTGATATTAGTTTTTTTGCTTCGGGGTGAAGGGGGAAGATTAGTAAAAACTTTTTTGCCAGGATCAGATCTATCAAAATTAACGGTAATCGTGACAAGTGCATGGAAATATAAAATTAACAGTGTGTTACAGAATCAGTTATGGCATTTATAAGAATTCTGTATGAAGGATTATTAATATATAAATAACAAAGTGGAAAAAATAATGCAGATTGTAGGTTTGGGTCTTCTTTGTTTATAATAATAATAATAATGCATATTGTCATGTCGTCTTGTGTATTCTTGCTTAACATAGGTGTATGGGATATAATGCATAGGGGATGAGGGACAGGTTGTGACAGCACAACGTTAATCGTCTGTGTGTATTTAGACAATGAAATTTATAATTTTGTGTAAGAACTGATACTGTGTTCTTTTATCTATTTAATGTATTGTGTTGTTTTAAACAAAATATAAAAAAAAATAATAATTATTTGCGTGTCACTTAGGGCATTATGCTTAAAATAATATTTTGAAACAACTATTCATTATTAAATATATATCTGTGGAAGGGATTCAGCAGCAACAACAATTATATTATAAAAAATATAATCAGATACTCTGTAACTTCCTATAATAATATTCCCGGTATTTTATTGATATTACAAGGAATTGTAGCTTACAGCTTTAAAACAATGCTAACAAATGAAGAAATTTGTTTTAATATGTTACCGTTTACAGATATGGTGATGGTGGTGCTGATAGTGCTGCTAGTATGCAGCTTAGCAGGGGTGTGCTGGAAACCATTAAGCAACAATCCTCGAAGCAGGAGTTCTGGTACCAACAGCAGGAGCAATAGCAGAGGGTCGTCCACCAGCACCAGCCGCCCACTGGTGTACGCTGATGCTCCACCGTCATACGAAGACATATTGTCTGTAGAAGTGCTGGAGGAACCATCTGGTGACTCTCAGGAAGACCAGGTTGCTGACAAGCATACCTCAAATACAGTTCAACGTCACATATTAAAGCCAGATCTAGATGAAGCTGAGTCAGGGACATCGAACCAACACATTTCTCCACCTCGGAGATATTCTCCGTTCATCTCAGAAACTCTGTATTCGTACGCTTCAGCCAGTGAAATACAGCTGTCAGTGGAACAGCTGCAAATAGATAGACTCCCAACCTACGAAGAAGCAGTGGCAGCACTGCAGCTTGAACCCACAACACAGTATGAAGCCAGCACCAACTATGATATGGATTCAATGTTTATATGACGATTGTTATGTTATATTTTATTAAAATATAATTTTCGTGAAATCAAGTGTCTTGAATTCATGTATGCCGCCTTAGTGGCTAGCTTACTGAAGACCCCCTCCCATGGAGGGTAGCATGAAAGCATACGGCTACACAAAGGAACTAGCCCATAATACGATTAACGAAAGTACACTTTCGTTCATTTAAAATATTATCTTTTGCATATATATATATATATATATATATATATATATATATATATATATATATAAATATAATATATATATATATATATATATATATATAATATATATATATATATATATATATATATATATATATATATATATATATATATATATATTTTTTTATATATTTTCAACAAGTCGGCCGTCTCCCACCGAGGCAGGGTGACATATATATATATATATATATATATATATATATATATATATATATATATATATATATATATATATATATATATATATATATATATATATATATATAGTACATGCAATAAGATCACAGTGAACAGGTGATTTCAAAATATGCAAAACAACCACTCTGAAAGAATAGAGAAATTCCAAGCGCTTTCGTGACTACTCACATTATCAAGGAACTATTAGTTCCTTGTTCCTTGATAATGTGAGTAGTCACGAAAGCGCTTGGAATTTCTCTATTATTTCAGAGTGGTTGTTTTACATATATATATATATATATATATATATATATATATATATATATATATATATATATATATATATATATATATATATATATATATATATATATATATATATATATTTTTTTTTTTTTTTTCAACAAGTCGGTCGTCTCCCACCGAGGCAGGGTGACCCAGAAAAGAAAGAAAATCCCCAAAAAGAAAATACTTTCATCATCATTCAACACTTTCACCACACTCACACATTATCACTGCTTTTGCAGAGGTGCTCAGAATACAACAGCTTAGAAGCATATACGTATAAAGATACACAACATATCCCTCCAAACTGCCAATATCCCAAACCCCTCCTTTAAAGTGCAGGCATTGTACTTCCCATTTCCAGGACTCAAGTCCGACTATATGAAAATAACCGGTTTCCCTGAATCCCTTCACTAAATATTACCCTGCTCACACTCCAACAGATCGTCAGGTCACTAAATATTACCCTGCTCACACTCCAACAGATCGTCAGGTCCCAAGTATCATTCGTCTCCATTCACTCCTATCTAACACGCTCATGCACGCTTGCTGGAAGTCCAAGCCCCTCGCCCACAAAACCTCCTTTACCCCCTCTTTCCAACCCTTTCGAGGACGACCCCTACCCCTCTTTCCTTCCCCTATAGATTTATATGCTTTCCATGTCATTCTACTTTGATCCATTCTCTCTAAATGACCAAACCACCTCAACAACCCCTCTTCTGCCCTCTGACTAATGCTTTTATTAACTCCACACCTTCTCCTAATTTCCACACTCCGAATTTTCTGCATAATATTTACACCACACATTGCCCTTAGACAGGACATCTCCACTGCCTCCAACCGTCTCCTCGCTGCTGCATTTACCACCCAAGCTTCACATCCATATAAGAGTGTTGGTACTACTATACTTACATACATTCCCTTCTTTGTCTCCATAGATAACGTTTTTTGACTCCACATATACCTCAACGCACCACTCACCTTTTTTCCCTCATCAATTCTATGATTAACCTCATCCTTCATAAATCCATCCGCCGACACGTCAACTCCCAATTATCTGAAAACATTCACTTCTTCCATACTCCTCCCCAATTTGATATCCAATTTTTCTTTATCTAAATCATTTGATACCCTCATCACCTTACTCTTTTCTATGTTCACTTTCAACTTTCTACCTTTACACACATTCTCAAACTCATCCACTAACCTTTGCAATTTTTCTTTAGAATCTCCCATAAGCACAGTATCATCAGCAAAAAGTAACTGTGTCAATTCCCATTTTGAACTTGATTCCCCATAATTTAATCCCACCCCTCTCCCGAACACCCTAGCATTTACTTCTTTTACAACCCCATCTATAAATATATTAAACAACCATGGTGACATTACACATCCCTGTCTAAGACCTACTTTTACCGGGAAGTATTCTCCCTCTCTTCTACACACCCTAACCTGAGCCTCACTATCCTCATAAAAGCTCTTTACAGCATTTAGTAACTTACCACCTATTCCATATACTTGCAACATCTGCCACATTGCTCCTCTATCCACTCTATCATATGCCTTTTCTAAATCCATAAATGCAATAAAAAACTTCCCTACCTTTATCTAAATACTGTTCACATATATGCTTCAATGTAAACACTTGATCTACACATCCCCTACCCACTCTGAAGCCTCCTTGCTCGTCCGCAATTCTACATTCTGTCTTACCTCTAATTCTTTCAATTATAACCCTACCGTATACTTTTCCTGGTATACTCAGTAAACTTATTCCTCTATAATTTTTACAATCTCTTTTGTCCCCTTTCCCTTTATATAAAGGGACTATACATGCTCTCCGCCAATCCCTAGGTACCTTCCCCTCTTTCATACATTTATTAAACAAAAGAACCAATCACTCCAACACTATATCCCCCCCTGCTTTTAACATTTCTGTCATGATCCCATCAGTTCCAGCTGCTTTACCCCCTTTCATTCTACGTAATGCCTCACGTACCTCCACCACACTTACATTCTGCTCTTCTTCACTCCTAAAAGATGGTATACCTCCCTGGCCAGTGCATGAAATTACCGCCTCCCTTTCTTCCTTAACATTTAAAAGTTCCTCAAAATATTCTCGCCATCTACCTAATACCTCCCTCTCCCCATCTACTAACTCCCCTACTCTGTTTTTAACTGAAAAATCCATACTTTCCCTAGGCTTTCTTAACTTGTTTAACTCACTCCAAAATTTTTTCTTATTTTCATTAAAATTTCTTGACAGTGCCTCTCCCACTCTTTCATCTGCTCTCCTTTTGCACTCTCTCACCACTCTCTTCACCTTTCTTTTACTCTCCATATACTCTGCTCTTCTTATAACACTTCTGCTTTGTAAAAACCTCTCGTAAGCTACCTTTTTCTCTTTTATCACACCCTTTACTTCATCATTCCACCAATCACTCCTCTTTCCTCCTGCCCCCACCCTCCTATAACCACAAACTTCTGCCCCACATTCTAATACTGCATTTTTAAAACTATTCCAACCCTCTTCAACCCCCCCCCCCACTACTCATCTTTGCACTAGCCCACCTTTCTGCCAATAGTCGCTTATATCTCGCCCGAACTTCCTCCTCCCTTAGTTTATACACTTTCACCTCCCTCTTACTTGATGTTGCCACCTTCCTCTTTTCCCATCTACCTCTTACTCTAACTGTAGCTACAACTAAATAATGATCCGATATATCAGTTGCCCCTCTATAAACATGTACATCCTGGAGCCTACCCATCAACCTTTTATCCACCAATACATAATCCAACAAACTACTTTCATTACGTGCTACATCATACCTTGTATATTTATTTATCCTCTTTTTCATAAAATATGTATTACTTATTACCAAATTTCTTTCTACACATAGCTCAATTAAAGGCTCCCCATTTACATTTACCCCTGGCACCCCAAATTTACCTACTACTCCCTCCATAACATTTTTACCCACTTTAGCATTGAAATTCCCAACCACTATTACTCTCACACTTGATTCAAAACTCCCCACGCATTCACTCAACATTTCCCAGAATCTCTCTCTCTCCTCTACACTTCTCTCTTCTCCAGGTGCATACACGCTTACTATAACCCACTTTATACATCCAGTCTTTATTTTACTCCACATAATCCTTGAATTTATACATTTGTAGTCCCTCTTTTCCTGCCATAGCTTATCCTTCAACATTATTGCTACTCCTTCTTTAGCTCTAACTCTATTTGAAACCCCTGACCTAATCCCATTTATTCCTCTCCACTGAAACTCTCCCACCCCCTTCAGCTTTGTTTCACTTAAAGCCAGGACATCCAGTTTCTTCTCATTCATAACATCCACAATCATCTCTTTCTTATCATTTGCACAACATCCACGCACATTCAGACTTCCCACTTTGACAATTTTCTTCTTCTTATTCTTTTTAGTAATCTTTACAGGAAAAGGGGTTACTAGCCCATTGTTCCCGGCATTTTAGTTGACTTTTACAACACGCATGGCTTACGGAGGAAAGATTCTTATTCCACTTCCCCATGGATATAAAAGGAAAAGTAATAAGACCAAGAACTATTAAGATAAAATCAAAGAAAACTCAGATGAGTGTGTATAAATAAACGTGTACATGTATGTGTAGTGTGACCTAAGTGTAAGTAGAAGTAGCAAGACGTACCTGTAATCTTGCATATTTATGAGACAGACAAAAGACACCAGCAATCCTACCATCATGTAAAACAATTACAGGCTTTCGTTTTACCCTCACTTGGCAGGACGGTAGTACCTCCCTGGGTGGTTGCTGTCTACCAACCTACTATATATATATATATATATATATATATATTTGTTCTTTTCTAGTGTTTGCTGGTTACCAGTAATGATTTTGGCCTTTATCATTCTTTTTCTTTCTTAGATGTTATATTATCATGACTATGGGTAACCAGTTTTATTTTCTCTTATTTGTCAGCTCTGTTCCTGGCGTGGTCTTCCAGGATAGACGCCAGATAAAGGGGCAAGACGTGTGTTAATAATATTTATTAACATTATTCTATAACTACCGGCCCTTACCTATACTACTTGTGCTCCATCCAAGTGGTAGGAGATTCCAGAACATCGGATTACCATCTGCCCAGGATAACCTACATAAATAACATCAGAGGAACTATCTAGGGCCATACCTACTCCTACCCAACTACCTGAATTGAAGGCCATATTTTTTTTATTATATTTAAATTTTAAGTAAAATTCTCAAAAATCATTTTATCTTGTTTTTCCTTAAATCATTTCTTTATTTATTTATTTTTCCATTAGTTTCTTTTGTTCAGTTGGAAGGCGTTCCACTGACAATGGCGACCTTGCCAGGATGCGACTCTTCAAGCAACATCGTCCTGATGGTTCAACTGGTTGTGAGTATAACATTTAAGATAGAAAAGGGTGAGTTAGTTGAGGTGTCAAGTCATTACTGGTAGTCTGGTTGACTTACCGTTGTTTGGTTCTAAGGTTCGGTTTAGAAGTTTACCTATTTGTTGGACCTGGGGAACTTTGATGATAACCCCTCCTGTGTGAACCGTGTGTATTTTGCTTAGTGAAGGCTATTGAGCCCACAAGTGTATTCTTCCAGGGAGAAATATTTATTTCATTTTCTACTTTGGGAAGTTTAAAGTGTGCGGACTGTGTCCCTCTTTTGTAACAGACGTTACTGTTAATTTTAATTGTCAGTTGAAGTTGGGTGCTTAATATTTCTTTTTACAAGATGGATTCTTTAGATTTCTGGTTGAAAGCTGGGAAGGAAATGGGATTTACTGGACAAAGCCTTGATAGTTACATTACTGCTAAAATGGCTATTGAAGAGAAAAAGGAACAGGAAAGACTAGCTCGAGAAGAGAAAAAAGAACAGGAAAGACTAGCTCGAGAGGAAATAAGACTAGCTCGAGAAGAGAAAAAGGAACAGGAAAGACTAGCTCGGGAAGATAAAATCGAACAGGAAAGGATAGCTAGAGAAGACAGAGTTCAGGCAAGAGAGGTAGCCTTCAAAATGAAGGAAATTGAAGAACAGGCTAAGCAGAGGGAGTTAGAACAATCAAGGTTGGAATTAGAAGCCAAGAAGATAGAACTATCTAAACAGAAAATAGATGAAGGGGTACTAGAATATCCTTCCCAAGAACCTAATATTAGGATGCCACAAATACCACCTTTCTCAGAACAAGATGACATAGCGGCATATATTACTAGATTCGAGAGTACTGCTACTCTCTGTGACTGGCCATCAGATTCTTGGGCTACTAGGCTTGGCTTACTACTGTCAGGTTCAGCATTAAACGTCTATTCCACTCTACCCTCTGATGTTATTTCTAGTTATAGCCTGCTGAAGAAAGCTATACTTCTGGCTTTCAAAAAAACTACTCACCATTACAGGTCGGAGTTTAGACACATTAAAATAACTCCTAATCAAAATTATATGCAATTCTTAACAACACTTTTCAGATTATTTGATTCGTGGATTGATAGTGCTGAGGTTGACCACGATTTCGAATCTTTACGAGACCTGATGGTAAGAGATCAATTCCTTTCTTCTGTAAACTCTGACTTACGAATATTCATTAAAGAACGAAATTTTCATACGGCTGCAGAAATGGCACAAGCTGCTGATATATATGCGTGCGCTCATAATAACTACCCTAAAGAGCGTAGCAGATATAAGCCTGTTGTGCCTAAGCAATCTGAGGGATCCAAACCCTCCGTACCTAAGAATTCCACGGCCTTCACAGTAAAGTGTTTCAACTGTAATGAGTGGGGTCATAGAAGGCCCGACTGTCCTAGAAAAAAAGGTGAAAATGTCGGTAAATGTTTCACTGAATCAAACATAAACGCACCTTTTAGTGAAGGTACAGTCAATGGTATGAATGTGTCAACCATTCTTAGAGACACAGGATGTTCCTGTATTATCTCGAGTAAGCTTTTCCCTAACCTAGATTCTTCACGTTATAAGTCCACTAAGTTAACTGACTATTTAGGAAGAAGCGATTCTTTTCCAACAGTCAGATGTTTTGTTAGGTGCAAATGGTTCTCAGGATGGGTAGATGCCGTAGTTGCCCCGATAACCTCGTGTTCTGTTTTGGTTGGGAACATACAAGGGGCTGCTTTCCCATCTGAGAAGGACTGTTTGGAATTTGGAGTTTCCAAGGAAGGGTTGGAACCTAATATCTCTGTTTCTTCACAGATAGTTCCAGATGAGATTCAGTTGGATAACCTAAATCAGAGAGCTGATGGTTACAAAACTCCGGTAACACCTTTAGTAAGTCAGTCACTTGAACTGGACAACGCAGACGCCAGTGGAAAACTACGTGGGGCACAATCTATACAACAACTAGACTCAATTAACGTCGTTACCAGAGCTCAGTCTAAGGTAAAACCTATCCACCCATTAGTTCTTTCCAAAGGAAAGCCAATCGAGCTGTCTCATATAGATTTAGAGGGTCTTCAAAAGACTTGTCCTTCCTTAGAGGAATCTCGGAAGTTAGCTTTAAATGGCAAGGTGACCCAGAGAAAGAAATTTTCTTACAAGTTTGAGTTCAAACACGATCTTTTGTACAAGACTATAGAGTCTGCGGACAAACCCAATGACGTTGGTCGAAGCCTGTTAGTCATTCCGCAGGATTGCCGTGAAACCATTTTAAAGATTTCGCATGACTTGCCAGTCTCTGGCCATTTTTCACATAGGAAGACCTATAATAAAATCGAGGACCTATATTTCTGGCCTAGCATGTCCTCTGACATCTATAAGTACTGCAGATCATGTCACGTATGTCAACTTTCCACGCAGAAGGGTAGAACTAGGAGAGTTCCTATGGTAAAGATGCCAATTTTCTCAGTCCCTTTTGCAAGGGTTGCAGTAGATATAGTTGGTCCTATCACACCTCGTTCATCAGGAGGCCATAAATATATTTTAACTATGATTGACTACGCGTCCAGCTTCCCAGAGGCGGTACCCTTAAAGTCCATTACGTCCATAGAAGTCGCAGAAGCCTTATTTTCTATTTTTTCACGTGTAGGTATACCTCGTGAAATTCTGTCGGATAAAGGGGCTCAATTCACTTCAGAATTAATGGAACACGTTTATCAACTTGTGGGTGTTAAACCTCTTTTCACTACACCTTACCATCCGATGTGTAACGGAAGAGTGGAGCGACAACATGCCATCCTAAAGTCTATACTAAAAAAACTATGTATTCTTAAACCAACGGACTGGCATAGATTTTTACCATGTGCTCTTTTCGCAATGCGCGAGATTCCAAGTGATTCCCTTGGTTATTCCCCTTTTGAATTGCTTTATGGGAGACAAGCTCGTGGTCCACTATCTATTTTGAATGAACTTTGGTCCAAAGATATCAAACCTGAGGTTCAAAACAGCTATCAGTTTCTTTTAGATCTAAGGGAAAGGTTGGAAGAAACCGCCGGTTTGGTCAGTAAAAACCTAGAGATGTCTATGGAAACGTACAAGACCTATTTTGACCATAAAAGTTCCAAGCGTACGTTTAATGTTGGTGATGAAGTTTTAGTTCTCCTACCTGACAAATCCAACAAATTGCTAATTACATGGCGCGGACCGTATAAAGTAGTGAAGGTCTGCAATAAGGTAGATTATATCTTGGATGTCAAGGGTAGAGAGAGAATGTATCACGTCAATATTTTGAAACGGTACCATAGAAGAGAAGTTAATCTTTGCGTAAATGCCTTTGACGAAGATACTTCTTTCAGCTTGGATACAAGTGGTGATTCGTACGAATGTAGAGTTTGTATTATAGATGACGAGTCTTTTACAGAATCGAAGGAGCTACTGGACATCTTAACGCATGATCCCTCACCAAAGAAGTCAAATGTCAACATTAACAACGACTTGTCGAATAGGCAAAAGTCTCAAGTAAGTGCCTTAGTAAACACATTTTCTGACGTATTCACAGAGGTACCAGGACTTACCACTATTGTACACAAGATTGAATTGTCGGATCATGAACCAGTAAGGCGGAAAATCTACCCTGTTCCCGTTCACTTACGGAAAACTTTTGATAATGAGGTTGACAAACTATTTAACTTAAATATCATAGAACCTTCGAAGTCGGCTTTCTGTTCACCAGTTGTTATGGTTAAGAAACCCGATAATTCTTACCGACTGGCACAAGATTTTCGTTATCTGAATACTATAACTAAATGGGATGCAGAACCCATGCCAGTAATTGATCATGACTTGTATAAATTCCATGACTGCAAATTCTTCTCGGAATTAGACATCTCACAAGCATACCATCAAGTGCCATTACACCCAGACTCTAAACCATACACTGCTTTCCCTACTCATAGAGGTCTAATGCAATACCGCACAATGCCTTTCGGCTTGGTTACCGCGTGTGCCACGTATATTAGGCTTATGAGAATAGTTCTGTCTGATCTAAAGAATGTATCAGTGTATTTTGATAATATTTATATCATGACAAATGTCTGGGAAGACCATCTAAATACACTATCGCTTGTTTTGACAAGACTAAGAACTCATGGACTTACAGTTAAACGACAAAAGTGCTTTCTTGGCTATCATAAGGTACAATACCTTGGGTTCATTATCTCTGATAACAACTTTTCACCACTTCCTAATAAGACCAAAGCTGTTTTAGAAAGTACGTTCCCTGCTACCAAAAAGTTATTAAGAAGTTTCCTTGGATCTGTAAACTTCTATAGAAATTTCGTACCAAATCTAAGTAGCTTAACTTCAGTTCTTACACCCTATTTGAAAAAGGGTGTCAAGGAACCTCTTAGTTGTTCTGAGGAAGCCAACCAAAGCTTCGAAGAAATTAAGAGTATATTTTCAAACCCCCCTGTCCTAAAATTACCAGATATTAATAAAATATTTTGTCTCCGAACAGATGCCTCCCATTCTGGACTCGGGGCTGTACTACTTCAATATTATGAGGAGACACCTTTCCCAGTATCTTTCGCCAGTAAGAAGCTTCTGCCCAGAGAAGAAAGATATTCCACTGTGGAGAAAGAATGTTATGCTTTAGTATGGGGTATAAGTAGATTTAAATACTACCTATACGGTAAACCCTTTGTGCTTGAAACAGATCACAAGCCACTGATGTACTTGGAAAACTTTAAAGGGTCAAATAGCAGACTCTTGAGATGGGCTCTGGCTATTCAGCCCTATAAGTTTAAAGTCGTTTATATTTCTGGCTCTGAAAACCACTTTTCAGATTGGCTGAGCCGAGGTTGTATTTAGTGCTTTTCCCTCTGTTCGTTGACTTATGGACTCCGTCCATAAGTTTTGGAAGGGGGTATTGTGAGGGAAAAGTAGGTGTAAGTGGGGTTAAGGTTGTTCGGGCAACCAGGAATCATTAGAGAGTTACGTTGCGCGCGCACACAACCCCCCCCCTCTCTGGCGGGCTGGGGCAAAACTAGTTCCTGGTGTCCGATTTGTTAAAGTTTCTACTCCTGGTAATATTGACCTTACCTGGTGTGGATGGAAGTTTGGAGAGTCACTTCGCCTCCACTCTTCTCCTAATCAGGTAGGGTGATCTACCAGGAGTATTACTGTTTGTTCTTTTCTAGTGTTTGCTGGTTACCAGTAATGATTTTGGCCTTTATCATTCTTTTTCTTTCTTAGATGTTATATTATCATGACTATGGGTAACCAGTTTTATTTTCTCTTATTTGTCAGCTCTGTTCCTGGCGTGGTCTTCCAGGATAGACGCCAGATAAAGGGGCAAGACGTGTTAATAATATTTATTAACATTATTCTACAACTACCGGCCCTTACCTATACTACTTGTGCTCCATCCAAGTGGTAGGAGATTCCAGAACATCGGATTACCATCTGCCCAGGATAACCTACATAAATAACATCAGAGGAACTATCTAGGGCCATACCTACTCCTACCCAACTACCTGAATTGAAGGCCATATTTTTTTTATTATATTTAAATTTTAAGTAAAATTCTCAAAAATCATTTTATCTTGTTTTTCCTTAAATCATTTCTTTATTTATTTATTTTTCCATTAGTTTCTTTTGTTCAGTTGGAAGGCGTTCCACTGACTATATATATATATATATATATATATATATATATATATATATATATATAGGTAGTAGGTTGGTAGACAGCAACCATCCAGGGAGGTACTACCGTCCTGCCAAGTGAATGTAAAACAAAAGCCTGTAATTGTTTTACATGATGGTAGGATTGCTGGTGTCTTTTGTCTGTCTCATAAATATGCAAGATTACAGGTGTCTTGCTACTTCTACTTACACTTAGGTCACACTACACATACATGTACACGTTTATTTAAACACACTCATCTGAGTTTTCTTTGATTTTATCTTAATAGTTCTTGGTCTTATTACTTTTCCTTTTATATCCATGGGGAAGTGGAATAAGAATCTTTCCTCCGTAAGCCATGCGTGTTGTAAAAGTCGACTAAAATACCGGAACCAATAGGCTAGTAACCCCTTTTCCTGTAAAAATTACTAAAAAGAATAAGAAGAAAATTGTCAAAGTGGGAAGTCTGAATGTGCGTGGATGTTGTGCAAATGATAAGAAAGAGATGATTGTGGATGTTATGAATGAGAAGAAGCTGGATGTCCTGGCTTTAAGTGAAACGAAGCTGAAGGGGGTGGGAGAGTTTCAATGGAGAGGAATAAATGGGATTAGGTCAGGGGTTTCAAATAGAGTTAGAGCTAAAGAAGGAGTAGCAATAATGTTGAAGGATAAGCTATGGCAGGAAAAGAGGGACTACAAATGTATAAATTCAAGGATTATGTGGAGTAAAATAAAGACTGGATGTGAAAAGTGGGTTATAGTAAGCGTGTATGCACCTGGAGAAGAGAGAAGTGTAGAGGAGAGAGAGAGATTCTGGGAAATGTTGAGTGAATGCGTGGGGAGTTTTGAATCAAGTGTGAGAGTAATGGTGGTTGGGGATTTCAATGCTAAAGTGGGTACAAATGTTATGGAGGGAGTAGTAGGTAAATTTGGGGTGCCAGGGGTAAATGTAAATGGGGAGCCTTTAATTGAGCTATGTGTAGAAAGAGATTTGGTAATAAGTAATACATATTTTATGAAAAAGAGGATAAATAAATATACAAGGTATGATGTAGCACGTAATGAAAGTAGTTTGTTGGATTATGTATTGGTGGATAAAAGGTTGATGGGTAGGCTCCAGGATGTACATGTTTATAGAGGGGCAACTGATATATCGGATCATTATTTAGTTGTAGCTACAGTTAGAGTAAGAGGTAGATGGGAAAAGAGGAAGGTGGCAACAACAAGTAAGAGGGAGGTGAAAGTGTATAAACTAAGGGAGGAGGAAGTTCGGGGGAGATATAAGCGACTGTTGGCAGAAAGGTGGGCTAGTGCAAAGATGAGTGGTTGGGGGTTTGAAGAGGGTTGGAATAGTCTTAAAAATGCAGTATTAGAATGTGGGGCAGAAGTTTGTGGTTATAGGAGGGTGGGGGCAGGTGGAAAGAGGAGTGATTGGTGGAATGATGAAGTAAAGGGTGTGAAAAAAGAGAAAAAGTTAGCTTATGAGAGGTTTTTACAAAGCAGAAGTGTTATAAGAAAAGCAGAGTATATGGACAATAAAAGAAAGGTGAAGAGAGTGGTGAGAGAGTGCAAAAGGAGAGCAGATGATAGAGTGGGAGAGGCACTGTCAAGAAATTTTAATGAAAATAAAAAAAAGTTTTGGAGTTAAACAAGTTAAGAAAGCCTAGGGAAAGTATGGATTTGTCAGTTAAAAACAGAGTAGGGGAGTTAGTAGATGGGGAGAGGGAGGTATTAGGTAGATGGCGAGAATATTTTGAGGAACTTTTAAATGTCGAGGAAGAAAGGGAGGTGGTAATTTCATGCACTGGTCAGGGAGGTATACCATCTTTTAGGAGTGAAGAAGAGCAGAATGTAAGTGTGGGGGGAGGTACGTGAGGCATTACCTAGAATGAAAGGGGGTAAAGCAGCTGGAACTGATGGGATCATGACAGAAATGTTAAAAGCAGGGGGGGATATAGTGTTGGAGTGGTTGGTACTTTTGTTTAATAAATGTATGAAAGAGGGGAAGGTACCTAGGGATTGGCGGAGAGCATGTATAGTCCCTTTATATAAAGGGAAAGGGGACAAAAGAGATTGTAAAAATTATAGAGGAATAAGTTTATTGAGTATACCAGGAAAAGTGTATGGTAGGGTTATAATTGAAAGAATTAGAGGTAAGACAATGTAGGATTGCGGATGAGCAAGGAGGTTTCAGAGTGGGTAGGGAATGTGTAGATCAAGTGTTTACATTGAAGCATATATGTGAACAGTATTTAGATAAAGGTACGAAAGTTTTTATTGCATTTATGGATTTAGAAAAGGCATATGATAGAGTGGATAGGGGAGCAATGTGGCAGATGTTGCAAGTATATGGAATAGGTGGTAAGTTACTAAATGCTGTAAAGAGTTTTTATGAGGATAGTGAGGCTCAGGTTAGGGTGTGTAGAAGAGAGGGAGACTACTTCCCGGTAAAAGTAGGTCTTAGACAGGGATGTGTAATGTCACCATGGTTGTTTAATATATTTATAGATGGGGTTTACTCCAGGTAAACTCCAGGTTGTAAAAGAAGTGTTCGGGAGAGGGGTGGGATTAAATTATGGGGAATCAAATTCAAAATGGGAATTAACAGTTACTTTTTGCTGATGATACTGTGCTTATGGGAGATTCTAAAGAAAAATTGCAAAGGTTAGTGGATGAGTTTGGGAATGTGTGTAAAGGTAGAAAGTTGAAAGTGAACATAGAAAAGAGTAAGGTGATGAGGGTATCAAATGATTTAGATAAAGAAAAATTGGATATCAAATTGGGAAGGAGGAGTATGGAAGAAGTAAATGTTTTCAGATACTTGGGAGTTGACGTGTCGGCCGATGGATTTATGAAGGATGAGGTTAATCATAGAATTGATGAGGGAAAAAAGGTGAGTGGTGCATTGAGGTATATGTGGAGTAAAAAAACGTTATGTATGGAGGCAAAGAAGGGAATGTATGAAAGTATAGTAGTACCAACACTCTTATATGGATGTGAAGCTTGGGTGGTAAATGCAGCAGCGAGGAGACGGTTGGAGGCAGTGGAGATGTCCTGTCTAAGGGCAATGTGTGGTGTAAATATTATGCAGAAAATTCGGAGTGTGGAAATTAGGAAAAGGTGTGTAGTTAATAAAAGTATTAGTCAGAGGGCAGAAGAGGGGTTGTTGAGGTGGTTTGGTCATTTAGAGAGAATGGATCAAAGTAGAATGACATGGAAAGCATATAAATCTATAGGGGAAGGAAGGCGAGGTAGGGGTCGTCCTCGAAAGGGTTGGAGAGAGGGGGTAAAGGAGGTTTTGTGGGCAAGGGGCTTGGACTTCCAGCAAGCGTGCGTGAGCGTGTTAGATAGGAGTGAATGGAGACGAATGGTACTTGGGACCTGACGATCTATTGGAGTGTGAGCAGGGTAATATTTAGTGAAGGGATTCAGGGAAACCGGTTTTCATATAGTCAGACTTGAGTTCTGGAAATGGGATGTACAATGCCTGCACTTTAAAGGAGGGGTTTGGGATATTGGCAGTTTGGAGGGATATGTTGTGTATCTTTGTACGTGTATGCTTCTGAACTGTTGTATTCTGAGCACCTCTGCAAAAACAGTGATTATGTGTGAGTGTGGTGAAAGTGTTGAATGATGATGAAAGCATTTTCTTTTTGGTGATTTTCTTTCTTTTTTGGGTCACCCTGCCTCGGTGGGAGACGGCCAACTTGTTGAAAAAAAATATATATATATATATATATATATATAAAAAAATATATATATATATATATATATATATATATATATATATATATATATATATATATATATATATATATATATATATATATATATATATATATATATATATATATATAAAATAAATGGTTATAACTATGACCATAATTTTCAAAGGGGTGGACCAGTAAACCAACGGAAGGCCTCGGTCAGATGACCAATGACAGGTCATCATCTAAGACCCACGTCAGGAGACACTCCTGTTTCCTGACGAACCTTACCTAACCTAACCTGCATAAATATACTCTACCATGAACGCAATATTAGACATACTATTTGTCACTGCAATATTTATCGTTATAATCATGATCAAGGTGTGCATGGAATATTATGAAACCTGACACACCACACCCACTTGCTCCCTGACCTAAGTTCCCACGGGCTGTTTGAAGCTCCATACTCGCCTGCAATGCTGAGAGACGTGACCTTCCTATATATTCACGTTCTTTCATTTTTGTCTCTGCTGAAGAGGACAACAGTAGGGGGTCGAAATATACAGACAAATTCATCTTCTGAGTTTCTTTCTCCATTTGGTTTATTATTGAACAATGACATGTGTTCATTACACTTTTATTGTTTATTCGTGTCTCCTCTCAGATTAGAACTAGTGACATTACTCAGTTCAGGCGTGTGGACGGCATAATTAATTTATGAAGAGTTACAATCGTTCAACTCTCTTACTCCAGCATCAAGGTTAAAGTTAAATGAGAGGTAGACAGTTAAGTACATTGTTTAATGTGTTAATAAACCAAAACAGTAATCACATAATCTGATTCTATATAAGAAGAAAACATACAGAAAATTTCCTTCATTATTCTGGCACTTTTAGAAACACAAGAGAAGTGTTGCTTTATAATTTTCGATAAAGAGGTAGGAATACGATATCACAGCTGGCTCTACGCGAAGCATATAAGAGCCAAATTCAAGTAAAAAAAATCGTAATTTCTTAATGTTATCACTGCTTCATACACATCTCCGAGTAAACTGGCAGTGGTGTTTATTCACATTTAAGATGTGAAGAAAGACTTAATCAGAAACTTAGTGAGCTTGTAGGTTATTTTTGAACTTGGTCACTGATGCCTGATGAAAGTTTAAATGACATGCAGATAATAATACAAAGGCATAATATATTCGCTTGATAAAGTTACTTTAAAGTATTTGTTTGATGAAGTGTATAAAGAGCAGGACCAATACTTAAGAGGATATATTAAAAAAATGAAGGGAGGAAGCCTTCATTTTCAGTTGAATGGATAATGGTATACTATATCTGTATTAATCTTCGAAATCATTATAAAGATTCGAACCACTGTTTTACATTGTCCAGATTAGAATTCAACTCTGAGAAATATCGTTATACATTATAATCTCTCCAGAATTCATTATACTTTCTTTTGGATCACAGGACTAATGAAGACTACTCGGATTAGTAACATCGGAGTGCTAGTAACCCATAACAGAAGAGCAGTGTGGCTTATTTCCATTGGGGTCATTTTCATTTTTTTCCTAAGGGTGCTACTCACAACAGTTGGCTGACTTGTATTTTTTGAGCCGAGCGCGCTACCACTGCGTTAATGATAATATTCTTCTAGATTTTAATAACCTGATGGAATTTGGTCATTCTAATCGGTCTAATACTTGCAAGTCAGTTTTGTACTCGGAAGACCTCTCCCTTCTGATATTATTAAACATAAAAGGAATATGTTCAAGAACTGCAAGGTGACCGATTAACCACTGCTGATTACACGTTCCGACACCGCCGACTAAAAGATTCGAACTAAATATTTTCGAAATCACTGACTTAGTCTCCGACACCAATTGCAAGACATCTTTGAGTGTTGTTTTCACTTGTCTTCAGGATGTATCTACACCAGAATTACAAATTTTATAATAAATTACAGAAAACCAACGCATGTATTTCCCTTCGCCTCAGATAAAGTTCACTATATTATGTTATAATAAAAATATCATTATTAAAGATGTTATGATTATATACATGGGGGAAGCGCTAAGCACGAAGGGGACCAAACAGCGCTTGTGGAATTAAATATATCGGTAAGTAATTGAGAACCAAGGACGGGGAGGATAGTTCCAAATAGTTGGATTAAGTCTTCACCAGCATTGTTAATACTGTCAAGGTTAGAATATAACTGATGACATGCATATATGCCTATGTAAGCGACCCTAACGTATATGCCAAAATGTGTGACTATTGTATCACAATAATTAGATCTACATGATGTACTTTTTGTGTGCCCATAAAATCTGTCATTAAGACTTATTATTATAAAAATATATGTAAGCAAAACCTAAATAAAAGCTTGCTATAACATAAAGTAAACTGTATAATTAAGTTTACACTTGTGGAAAATTACATTTATCTGAATGTATCATTATGTACATAACAGTAAATGAACCAAGATAATTATTATTTATCAGTTAGACAAGTAGGAATTTGGGACACCTAGGTCGCAAAAAATGTCCCCCTTTGATACCTACCACTGTCATATCCACAAGTTGCGCTGGACCTATTAATTACAAATGAAATATGTATCACCAGGAATGCTGGTAAATATATAAATTTGTGGACTGTATATTAAAATTGAAAAAGGATTATATATACACACATTTACATGACAGAAGGAGAATATATCTTAATCATAACACTCGCCAATTTGACTGGAGATTAATGTGTCATGTACTGGACCCCCCCTTTTGCCTACATTTATGAAAAATTTACTGGCCAGAATTTAAACATAAATTAGACAGCTTATCTGAGGTTCCTGGAGTTGTCCTGTCCTGTCGCCTGATATCTCAAGTTATGCAGGAATGCACATCCAACAATTTTGGCTCCTATTTCAGAGGTGTGAACCCAATTTTAACCTCTAGAGCACGAAAATTCTTCTGATTATCACTCACTTTCTGTTGACCAGTTCAAACAAAATGGCGAGTGTCCTTCTGCGCAGGTGCAGCTTCCCATTTTCGATAACATAATTTTTATTAAATACAGTATGGCCATCTATATATAACTACTGTATTTCTGGAAAATATATACAGTATTTTCCACACTGCGGCCGGGCGGAGTTTGTTGCTAAACGACTCAAATTGCTCATTTGGCAATGGTGGAGAACATGGGTACATATAGGATCTGGCATCCACATGGCGACATATTACACAAGATTTAATCACCCTTTTTACACTTTGCCATCCTCGTGGAATCCAGAAAGTTTCCCTAATACAATTTAAGGTATCTTGTACCCCACCATGCATTACATTTTTATGGGCATTTAGCACAATTAAATTTGTTAGATGATGAGTTTTGGGCAGTAAGATAGGGTGTTTAGCATAATCACCCAATTCAGCATTTTGTAACCTACCTCTGCACCTAATTACATTGTTCTCTAAATACAGTCCCAATTTCTCTATTATGGAACCTTTCACAATTTTTCTTTTCCATCATCAATTTAATCTCATTTCCATAGATTTCTTCTTGTACCCTCTTTATCCAATATTCAAGAGGATGTGAAAACTTATATGAGATATTCATCTTGTTTAGAAATTTAAACACCAACTTAGTTACATTGAGTAGTTTGGGTAAAGAAGAATACCTATTTATATCATTGGCTTAGGAAGGACAAACTATTGGAGCGCTGGTCACAGTAATTTCAACAGGAGCAATATACGCCTTTTGTACAGGCCAATTAGCTTTATTTACCAACCAGCTCGGTCCTTTAAACCATGATACAGCATTTACAAATTTAGCATAAGATAAACCTCGAGACCAGAAATCAGCTGGATTCTCCTCACCAGGTACATGATTAAATGTTAACATATGCTGACCCAAACTATTATACATCTCTTGCATCTGATTAATTTCAGTGACTGTTTTGTACGTACACAATTTTACTGTTTCCATTACGAATCCATTGTAAGGATACCTCATTATCAGACCAAATTACAGTGTCGCTAATATTTATCTCCTGCAACTTATTTCTTATATAATTAGCTAATTTGACACCTACATAAATGGCTCTTAATTCCAACTGAGGTAAGGTACGTGATTTAATTGGAGACACTTTAGCCTTAGACATAACAAGAGAAATAACACTATTACATTGAAGGTAAGCAACTGTTCCATATGCCAATTTTGAAGCATCACAAAAAATGTGGAGTACATTTTTCCCATTTGGATTGGCCACCTGGTGTGGGAACTCTAACATTGGAATTTTCTCATAATCACCAATTAATTCATCCCACCTGTTAATGAATTCCTCAGGTAGAATTTCATCCCAAGCACATTTAAGTTTCCATGCTTCCTGAATTAATTTCCCTTAGAGTAAGGGGTGACACTAAACCTAGTGGATCAAAACATTTGGAAACTTCAGCAAGCAAGACTCTTTTAGTTAATTTATTTGGCATACTGTAATTATTAGTTTTTTTACATTAACAAATCTCTCTCAGTTTCCCAAGTTAAACCCAATACATTACTACATTTTGGCACTTCATCTCCAGGGAAATCTTTACTTATTTTGTCATTTAATTTGGACGAATTACTATTCCATTCCCTCAGAGGCATATTTGCACTTTGCATTATTTTATTAGCCTCTCCATAATTCATTAACAGTTCCTCTTCAGTTGATGCCACACCCAGGAAATTGTCCACATAAAATTGTTTGCTCATTACTTTACTCAATGGACTTCCCATACGTTTAAGGTGTGCATTTATCGTCGCTTGAAGTAGGAACGGACTGGATGTAGCACCAAATAATACGCTCCTAAAGCGAAAGGTTTTCAGAGGGCTAAGTGGGTCAATAGGATTCTCAGGCCATAAGAAGCGGGTACAATCCCAGTCAGCCTCTTGTAAACTCACTCTTAGGAAAGCTTTACTTATGTCAGCCGTAAAGGCATAATTCTTCACCCTGAAATTTAATAAGATATCTCCTAATTTTTCCGTCAACGACGGACCTGTCATCAAACAGTCATTTAAACTAGGTACAGTTTTGTTACTCCTGGCACTACAATTAAACACAATTCTCAGAGGAGTGGTCTTAGAATCCTTCTTCACTCCATGATGTGGCAAATAGTGACCATAAATTTTGGCTTGCTCAGGAGGTACCACTTCTATAAATTTATTAATTAATTGTTCAGCAATTATATCATTATAGGCAGTTAACAATTCCGGTGTGTGAGGGAAAAGTTTAACAGATAGGAGTATCGAGCAAGTACATGGTAACAATAGTTTGATTGCCAGCTACTTGTTAAGGTAGGGGAAGTCTAGCTCCCGCTATCCCCCCCTTTTTCCCCCACCCCGAAAGTGATAGTTTGATTGCCGGCTGCTTGTTAAGGTAGGGTAAGTCTAGCTCCCGCTATCCCCCCCTTCCTTCCCCCCCGAAAGGTGACGTGTGGGGCTCCGGTCAAACAGTAATCACTCAACTCACAACTCCCAGCACTACTGTAAGTACATGCCTGCTCATATTCTAGTGGACTTATTGGTTGAAAGCTTCACTTTTGACCAATAATAAACTTAGTCCTTTCAGCCTTGATATCTCTTAAAGGTTTTAATAATCACCACATCTTTTAGGTATTGTACTTATCATGGAGAGTGATTTCTTAAGCAGTGGGTAACCTGTCTCTCTTTACAGCTTGGAATGACAGATTGGGTCACCTGCCAACCAACAAGAAGAATTGATGGAGATGGACTAAAGTCCTGAGACGTCAAATGTTGTATCTACTTACCTGTGTACATGTATGCCATCGCAGGACGTAACCCCTCATCATTGCAGCGGTAAAGAACCTGCTTTCCTGTCATCTGGACTGATTATTCATGGCTATACTCTGTGAAGAACGAGCCATTGGGTTGTCACCAACACCTGCGACCCCCCCCCACATCATCAGCAACGGCTAAGATTTCTACAACATGGTGTGAACCTCCACCAAACACCCCATTATCTTGATAATGTGAGTAGTCACGAAAGCGCTTGGAATTTCTCTATTCTTTCAGAGTGGTTGTTTTGCATATTTTGAAATCACCTGTTTACTGTGATCTTATTGCATATATATATATATATATATATATATATATATATATATATTAGTGTTGAGTTCAAATGTCATTTTTTCATTTCATTTTTCATTTTTCTTTCAAATAGGATATACCTTTCATATTTCACTGTTTCATGTTTGCTTTAATAAATAATAAAGTGTTTATCTTTGTTAATTATTTCTTTTTCTATTCATTAATTTTCCTGAGGAGCCAGCCTTGGTAATACTGTCTGAAGTTGTTACAGGGCTGAGTAAACCTTCACAAGTGGCGACCCTGCCAGGATACGACTCGACTGAATCAAGATTCAACTCCATCTCGAATCTACCATTGGAACTTCAATGCCACATACAACAGACGGTTACCACCACCCATGAGTAATCATTCTCTATGGTAGGACTACGGTACAGGTATTTAAAAGATTTGGTAATTGTTATAGTCTCAATGTATTGTAAGTCAAGTCAGGCAGGATATAATAGTTAATTCTGCCACCTTTTTTTCGAGCTTGAAACACTTTGGAGGATTAGACTCTAGGGATCCGAGATTTTCCAGTGACAATTTGTTTCATTGAGCTCTTTATTATATCAAGGGGACTGTCGTAGGACACTCTTGATTTGTTGGTGAGAAGATTGGATGGTCAAAGGACCCCATTCTACTTACTGTTTGCTTGGAGCCAGCATAGAACCCTTCGTTTTCATTAATACATATTGCTTAATTGAAGCAGGGATCGAGCCCTCTGGTTTATTTACAGTTGGAGCGGAGCAGGAATTGAACCCTCCGTTTTCTTTGAGACCCGTTTTCATTTTCCCCCTGGTAGTTTAAGTTCTTGCAAGTATGGAGGAATACCAGTTTTGGATGAATGCTGGAAGTAAGTTAGGAATAACAGGGAAAAATTTAGAATCTTTCATTAGAGCTAAGATCCAGGAAAGATTTGAAAGAGAGAGAATTGAGAGAGAAGAGAGACAGTTAGAAAGGGAAAGACAGGAAGAAAAGGAGAGAAAATCGAAAGAGAAGAAGAAAAGGAGAGAGATTGAATTGAAAGAGAAAACCAAGATAGACAGTTAAAGAGAGAAGACAAAAAGGAGCGTGATAGACTTGATCGTGAGGAGAGAGCTAGAGTACGTGAGGAACAAGTTAAATTAAGAGAACTTGAGGAAAGAGCCAAGGATAGAGAAGTTGAGGAAAGAGCTAGAGAACGGGAGGAAAAAGCTAGAGAGCATGAATTAAGAGAGAGAGAAAAAGATCGTGAGCTCGAAAAAGCTCGCCTTGAATTAGAGAATAAAAAGTTAACTCTTACACAACAACAATTAGAGGAAGGAGTAATTGAACATCATGCAGCTAGTGCACATATTCCAACACCTAATTTACCTCCCTTCACAGAGGGTGAAGACATTACTTCATACTTTATCAGGTTTGAAAATACCACTACCCTCTGTGAATGGCCTGCTGACACCTGGGCTACCAGGTTAGGAATGTTATTTTCTGGTACAGCTTTGAATATCTATGCAACTTTGTCGCAGGACATCATATGTAATTATAACCTACTGAAGAAGGCAATCCTTAAAGCATATCAAAAAACCACTAATTCTTACAGGAAAGATTTCAGGTATGCCACCTTACAGCATGGCCAAAACTTTCAGCAGTTACAAGTAACACTCTTTCGTTTGTTCGACTTTTGGATAGAGTTCAGGAATTGATCACAGTTATGAATCTCTTAGAGACTTCATGGTTGCTGACCAGTTCCTGACAGCTCTTCCCACCAGATAAGAACATTCATTAGAGAACGTAACCTGATTAAAGCTGATGAAGTTGCTGAGGCTGCTGAACTGTATGCTGAGGCTCACAATTCATATAAAGACCTAAAGGGATCGAACCCTAAGGGCAAGGGTTCATCAGATCTTAAGAAAACAAAGCCTCTAGTGGAAAGTAAAATGACTTCTTTTATTCCTGTTTGTCATTTGTGTGGTGTTAAGGGACATAAACGTCCAGATTGTCCTTCTAAGAAGGTACAAAAAGTTGGAAGATGTTTTAAAGACTGTAATGACCAAGCACCCTTCTGTTCAGGAACAGTTAATGGACTTAATGTATCTACCATTTTACGAGACACTGGATGCACATGTATAGTCATTTCTGATAAGCTGTTCCCTAACCTTAAAGAAACTCATTCCTCTGCTATACTTTCAGACTACTTGGGCCGTACGGACACTTTTCCTACCATCCGTTGTTACATTAGGTCTAAATGGTTCACAGGCTGGTCTGAAGCCGTACTAGCTCCCATCACTTCTTGCTCCGTACTAATAGGTAATGTAAAAGGTGCCATTCTTCCTTCTGAGGTTGACCTTTCATCACCAAAGATGGACATAAGCTTTTTAGATTCTCTTCCTGTAGAGACAGAGAAGCCCCTCTAAAGTTCAGATGAGACAATGTCTCGTGAGATTCATGTGGGATTAAAAACCAGTGATGATACTCTCGAAAGCGAGGTAGTAGGATCACTGGTTCACTTGTTACATGAAAGTGAAGATATCACCTCCGATACTATAAATGTCTTGACTAGGACTCAGACCAAAGCCCAGGCTTCTCCTACTGTCCATCCTTTGATTTTCCCTGACTTCAAGCCTTTAGATATATCAAAGGACTCTTTTGTCAATTTACAACGTAACTGCCCTTCTCTTCAGAAATGCCATAATGCAGCTAAACAAAATCAAGTTATTCAAAGGAAAAACTTTTCATATAAATTTGAATATATAAAAGGTATCTTGTATAAATCAGTATTCAAATTAAATTCAGACGAGATAGACTATTCCATCTTAGTTGTTCCAAGTCAATGCAGAGACTGTTCTTAAAATGGCTCATGACCTGCCAGTGGCCGGACATTTCTCGCATCGGAAAACCTTAAATAAAATTAGGGAAACCTATTTTTGGCCCAAAATGTCCTCAGATGTCACTACCTATTGTAGATCATGTAAAGTTTGCCAGCTCTCATCCTCCAGAGGTACCAGGCGAGTACCTGTGGTCAAAATGCCTATCTTTACGGTACCGTTTGAAAGAGTAGCCATTGACATCGTTGGTCCTTTATCTCCACTTTCATCTGGGGGACATAAGATATATATTAACATTAGTTGATTATGCTTCGAGTTTCCCTGAAGCCGTACCCTTAAAGACCATAACTACTACAGAAGTGGCTGAAGCACTTTTGTCCATCTTCTCCAGAGTTTGCATTCCTAGAGAAATTTTGTCTGACCGTGGGACACAATTCACATCTGACTTAATGCAACATCTCTACCAACTTCTGGGAGTGAAGCCTCTCTTCACCACACCCTATCATCCCAGCTGTAATGGGAGGATTGAGCGCCAGCATTCGATTCTCAAGTCCATTTTAAGGAAACTTTGCTCCCTTAAACCTAAGGAGTGGCATCGTTACCTACCCTGTGCTTTGTTTGCCATGAGGGAAGTTCCCAGTGACTCCTTGGGGTTTTCACCTTTTGAACTTCTCTATGGTAGACAGGCCAAAGGTCCATTGTCCATCCTTCATGACTTATGGACTAATGAGGACGTAAAGGCTGAGGTTCAGTCTTCTTATCAGTTTCTCCTTGACCTTAGATCCAAACTTGAGGAGACCTCTGACATAGTTTCGAAGAACTTAAGCTTGTCAATGGACCAGTACAAAACATATTTTGATTCCAAAAGTCAGAGGAGAAGTTTTAAAGTAGGGGATGAAGTTCTGGGACTTTTGCCTATCAAGTCAAATTATTAGTAGCATGGAAAGGTCCATATAAAGTATTAAAAATATGTGGGAAGGTTGATTACCTCATAGAAGTCAAGGGGAAACCTAAGCTTTATCATATCAACATCCTTAAGAAATATTACCGGAGAAATTCGGTTAACTGCCTTAATAACTTTGACTTAGTTTTTCCACACGAACTTGATAAGACAACTGAAGAATGTAAGGTGTGTGTAATTGACACGTCTAACTTAGACTATGACAGAGAACTACATGACTTGGTGACTCTTGACCACTCGGGCGCAACCAACATTAATATTAATGAATCTTTGGATGACCATAAGAGACATGAACTACTTCAATGTGTGAGAAACTTCTGAGACGTCTTTACTGATATTCCAGGTGTTACCTCCACGGTAGTCCATAAGATTGACTTAGTGACGGACAATCCTATCAAACGAAAATTATACCCAGTTCCAGTTCACCTTAGGGATGCATTTGACCGAGAGGTAGACAAATTATTAAAACTAAAGATCATTGAACCTTCAGTATCTGCATATTGCTCACAAGTAGTCATGGTTAAGAAGGAGGATAATTCATATAGACTTGCTATTGACTTCAGAGGCCTTAATGCTATAACTCGGTGGGATGCTGAGCCTATGCCCTTAATAGATAGCGATCTACACAAATTTTATGACGCTTCCTTCTTTTCAGAGATTGATATTGCACAGGCATATCATCAAGTAATGTTAGATCCTTCTTCTAAGCAGTACACTGCTTTTCCTACACACCAAGGACTGATGCAGTATAGAACTATGCCCTTTGGTTTGGTAACTGCCCGTGCTACCTATGTGAGACTGATGAGAAATGTCTTGGGTAATATGCCAAATGTTTCAGTTTATTTTGATAACATTTACGTAATGACATCCACGTGGGGTGAACATATCCAAACATTAACATCAGTTTTGCGTAGGTTATGCTCACATGGCCTCACTGCCAAGCCGAAGAAATGCTTCCTTGGGTATAACAAGATTAGATATCTTGGACTGATACTTTCTAATAACTCTTTGCAGCCTCTCCCAGTAAGATCAAAGCTTTATTAGAATTTAAATTCCCCAAAACCAAGAAGCTCATGCGTAGCTTTCTTGGTTCTGTAAATTTTTATGCACGGTTTATCCCGAACCTTACTGATCTTACAGGCATCTTATCCGACTTCCTTAAAAAGTCTGGGAAGGAACCTCTTGAACTTTCCGACGTAGCTCGGGAAAAGTTTAATGAGATTAAAAATATCTTCTCGAAAGACCCTATACTTAAGATTCCAGATATTTCTAAAACATTTTGTTTAAGAGCTGATGCCTCCAATACTGGTTTAGGTGCGGTGTTACTACAATACCATGATGGTACTCCCTTCCCTGTATGCTTCCTAAGCTGGAAACTCCTTCCAGCAGAAACAACATACTCTACCATAGAAAAGGAATGTTTGGCCCTTGTGTGGGATATCTCCAAGCTTAAATTTTATTTACTGGGAAAAGAATTCATTTTAGAAACGGATCACAAACCTTTGATATACCTAGAAACTTTTAAGGGAACCAACAGTCGCCTCTTGAGGTGGACATTGGCTCTCCAAACTTTTAAGTTCCATATTGTGTATATCAATGGTTCATCCAATTATTTCTCTGACTGGTTAAGTCGTGACAGTCAGTAGAAGATTTATTGCCTTACGCGACTTCCACGTGTTAGAACTTTTTCCTCACCTATTCTTCTTATACTCCTTGACTATAAGTCTTGGTATGGGGGAGTGTGAGGGAAAAGTTCAACAGATAGGAGTATCGAGCAAGTACATGGTAACAATAGTTTGATTGCCGGCTACTTGTTAAGGTAGGGGAAGTCTAGCTCCCGCTATCCTCCACCTTCCTTCTCCCCCCGAAAGGTGACTTGTGGGGCTCCGGTCAAACAGTAATCACTCGACTCACAACTCCCAGCACTACTGTAAGTACATGCCTGCTCATATTCTAGTGGACTTATTGGTTGAAAGCTTCACTTTTGACCAATAATAAACTTAGTCCTTTCAGCCTTGATATCTCTTAAAGGTTTTAATAATCACCACATCTTTTAGGTATTGTACTTATCATGGAGAGTGATTTCTTAAGCAGTGGGTAACCTGTCTCTCTTTACAGCTTGGAATGACAGATTGGGTCACCTGCCAACCAACGAGAAGAATTGATGGAGGCGGACTAAAGTCCTGAGACGCCAAATGTTGTATCTACTTACCTGTGTACATGTATGCCATCGCAGGACGTAACCCCTCATCATTGCAGCGGTAAAGAACCTGCTTTCCTGTCATCTGGACTGATTATTCACGGCTATACTCCGTGAAGAACGAGTCATTGGGTTGTCACCAACACCTGCGACCCTCCCCCCCACATCATCAGCAACGGCTACGATTTCTACAAGACGGTGTCAACCTCCACCGTACACCCCATTATCAATATATATATATATATTAGCGTTGAGTTCAAATGTCATTTTTTCATTTCATTTTTCTTTCAAACAGGATATACCTTTCATGTTTCACTGTTTTATGTTTGCTTTAATAAATAATAGTGTTTATCTTTGTGAATTATTTCTTTTTCTATTCATTAATTTTCCTGAGGAGGAGCCAGCCTTGGTAATACTGTCTGAAGTTGTTACAGGGCTGAGTAAACCTTCACATGGTGTCTTACTCAGTTCGTGGAGCTGAGCCTTTAACTGCCCATATGCCATTCTGTAATTAGTGGGCAATTCTGGATGGCTCAGTCTCCACGGAAGTCGTACCCAGTATTGTCTAGATTCAAATTTTACATCTCTCAGGTATTGCTCCTGAGTAAAAGAATCGTCTGGACTTTCTTCATTTACATTTATTCCAATGCTGTGTAATTCCCACAATTTATGCACTGGCTCAACACCATCCTCTATGGAAGAATTATACTGGGGCACGACTTCATGAGTAAACACACAGTTTATAGTTTCCTCTAGTCATGAATTATTACGAGGAATCATACCATGGCCTCCTGCAGTCTTCAAAAGGGTGACACCACATTTCTTTACCATACCCTTTACAAAGGAGGCATAATAGTCACTACCTATCAAAATATTTATTGGGCCTAAAGAATCATCACTTACACCAGAAGGTGCTAAATTTACATTATGGGAAAGTCTTTCTGTAGCTTTACTAAGCCCTACTGTAGATATTTTCTCTGGAAGTCTATCTACAATTCCTGCATTAACACGTTTTTTCTCATTGCCCAACCTGACAGTTACATAAACAGTGTCATACAATTGAGCCCTTTTATCCGAGAGAAAACCAGATAATTTTAAGTTGTGGGATCTCCCATCTGTACTTTCATACCATCAAGACATATACGTTTTATAAAAGTACGCTGGGATCCCTGGTCCAATAATGCAATTACATTTTTTGACTTGTGCCTTTTATCATCAACTTTTACCTGTAACACAGGTAGGGCTACTTCAGCAAAACCATCATTATTAACATTAGCAGCAATTTTTACATTAGCTACTGTTGTGTCAGGATTTTCAACATTATCATTATTATCAACATTATCGTATAGACCTTTACACATGACTATATGACTATATGCCCTTCTCACACTATACCACTCATTTATCCATACCTCACCTATGCTATTTGTGCTTGGGGATCAACTGCAGCAACACGCCTAAAGCCAATAATAACCCAACAAAAAGCTGCAGTAAGAATAATCACTAAATCCCATCCCTGGCAACACACCCCCCCCACTCTTCATAGACCTAAACTTACTCCCTGTTCAGTACATCCACACTTACTACTGTGCAATCTACATATACAGGGCCTTAAGCTCTAATATCAACCTTGACCTAAAACGCTTTCTTGATAGTTGTGACAGAACCCACAGGCATAACACCTGACACAAACATCTCTACGACATTCCCCGTGTCCGACTAAACCTTTACAAAAATTCAATGTATGTCAAAGGCCCTAAAATCTGGAATACCCTACCTGAGAACTCTAGAACTGCAGACACATTCATCACCTTCAAAACTACCATTAGAAAACATCTTATCTCCCTGATATACCCCGTCAACTAACTACACGAATACCACCTGGTGGTTCACACTTACACTCACTCACTCATTTGACCATAAACAGAAATATTAATCTCAATCTTAAAATAATGAATCCTGTGATACTCCAATACTGAAACTATGTACTGTGCCAAAACAAAAGCATTCACATTGCTAAACTCACAAACTAGTATTTAGTCACTTAGCCATAATACCAACTTACCTCATAATTTGTAATATTTTACAATTAAGAATAAAACTAAGTCTGCCCGAAATGCCTAGCCATGCTAAGCGTTCTAGTGGTACACTCTGTAATCACTATTTTACAACATGTAAACCACACAATAACCAAATTTCTGTAAAATCAACATTGTAATCCTTATAGAGAATAAACTTTGAATTTGAATTTGAATATGGTGTCTTCCTTTGTGACATTGATAACAGTTGTTTAATTTGGCATGACAATCCTTTACATTGTGATTACCTAAACATCTGATACATTGTCAAGTTCTTCCAATCTTTCAACTTTATCATTCCATGAATTGTATGCAATGCAATTCTTAGAAAAATGAGTACCCTTGCAGAAAAGACAATCTCTCTTTTCTCTGACTGGTTTCTTATTAACTGGGCTATTCTTAGGAGGGTACTTATTCTTCTTGCCTTGTGGAGAATCATTATTTCTGATTCTTGCTACTTGATATGTACTTATGCAACTATTTTTAGGAAATGAATTTTGATTATTACCATTGGGATTATTTTTCCCTTTGTGGAACTTGACAGATACCTCAGAGTTATTATGTGTTGCATCTTTAAAATGAGTTAGTTGGCTGGTCTGCAACTGCACAATTAATTCTTGTAGACCTAGTCTTATTTCCTCCAGACTAAAATAACCCTTGTGATATTTGTTCGAGATCCATTCAAGTGTTTTAAAGTTTAATTTGTTCTGTACCATGGCACTCAATAACCAGAGTCATCTACATTGGGAAAGGATTGTATGAGTATGTGAGCATCTCCTCTTACCTGTCCTTTGAGGTAAAATAATTTAGTTACACAGGCTAGGTCACTCCTGTCATGCACAGCTGCTTTAAAAATTGACCAAAATTCCTCCCAATTTTCTCCAGGATTAAACACAGGTAAACATAATTCTGGGAGTTTTGGCAAAGACATATTATTTGTTGGAGCAGACTGATTAACTGCCTGGTTTACACATTTTAATTTATTCAAGGCCTGACTTTTACAAGAATCCTTTCCTCTAATTCATAATGCTGATTAATCATAAGATCTACTTCAGTCTCATCTACACAGTTTACTAATAAATCTCCTTCATATTTGTTGTAATATAATTTGTATGAATCATATCTATTCCCTAAAGCATCTAAATACAATTTTAAATCATCAGTATTCACAGTTTCTTGATTCATTAATTCCAAACATTTATTGTATGCTTTTGTTACATGCCCTTTTCTAGCTTGCAGTGATGCTTTTTTGCTCTATATTCCATGTTTGTCTTCTATATTAATTTCCTCATTTTCAGCCATGATGCAATGTATTAAATTCAACTTAATAACACTGATTATGTACTAAATTATGCACTTTATAAAGGTAAATAGTACAACTTACCTTTGAATAAATCCTAGCTACTTGAGCTTAGCAATTACATGTAAGAAAATTATATAAATTTTAAATGTACATTAATACAAACTTGGCTCATCAAAATTAATATTATACAAATTAATAAATCCTTGCCAGAATTTGGCATAGCAAAATTAATATTATACACAATATAATCTTTAGCCACACTTGTCTTATCAATTACACATACACTGATATAAATCTTGGCCAGAATTGTCTATCAAATTAATATTGTACAAATACATTAATATAAATCCTAGCCACTTCGGCTTTGCAAAATTAATATTATACACATTAATATAATCTTTAGCCACCCTTGAGCTTAGCTTATCAAAATTAATATTGTAATAATTATAATCCACTAGACATTAAGTAAAATTGTGAACTTAACATCCAGCTCCTTCTGTTATTTCACATATAATTATTAAGTAATTAACTAATTAATGACTTCACTAATTACCTCCGGTTCAAGGACCAACGGGCAAATTAAATGTGGAAAATTACATTTATCTGAATGTATCATTATGTACATAACAGTTAATGAACAAAGATAATTATTATTTATCAGTTATACAAGTAGGAATTTGGGACACCTAGGTCGCAAAAAATGTCCCCCCTTCGATACCTACCACTGTCATATCCACAAATTGCTCTGGACCTATTAATTACAAATGAAATATGTATCACCAGGAATGCTGGTAAATATATAAATTTGTGGACTGTATATCTCAAGTTATGCAGGAATGCACATCCAACAATTTCGGCTCCTATTTGAGAGGTGTCAACCCAATTTTAACCTCTAGAGCACGAAAATTCTTCCGATTATCACTCACTTTCTGTCGACCAGTTCAAACAAAATGGCGAGTGTCCTTCTGCGCAGGCGCAGCTTCCCATTTTCGATAACATAATTTTTATTAAATACAGTATGGCCATCTATATACATATAACTACTGTATTTCTGGAAAATATATACAGTATTTTCCACAACACTGTCATCATATATTTTCTTTATGTATTATTCTAAACAGCTTAAGTGTGAAAGGAGAAAGTCATAAGTTACGCAATAAGTAAATTTCAGTTCCAAAAAAGAAAAAAGCACGTCGGCATTCAACGTGACTTTCAAAGAAAAACGGCTGGTGAGAAAGCCATGACGCTGAAGATATCAAAAGTGAAACGTATGTGCTCTCTCATAAGTAGGACAGTTGGCCTAATAAGATTCGTCCAACTACGTATATTTCAATAGTAATAATGGTAGAATTACCGACAAAACGTTAAATAAATGTACAGAAGCAACTAATGTGACATTTTACTGTGGCAGGTATCCATTTAAGGTTAGCATGAGCACCACTACGGTTCCATCATTTGTTTACAATCATATTATTACTAGTTTGCTAATTATTTAGATTATTAATCCCGGAGGGTTAGCAACCCAGGATAACGCAATTAATGCGACTGATTTCTACTGAGGTTCTTTTTTTGATAGGTATTCCAGGATGCGACCCACAACAGTCGACTAACTCCCAGGTATCTATTTACTGCTAAGAAACAGGGGCAGCAGGTGTTAGGTGACTTGCCCGTACGTCTCGCCTTGGATGAGCTGACACTATAACCACTTCCCTAAGGAGTGCTTAATTGTCAGATTATTATAATCATGGGGAGCGCTAAACCCGTGGGGTTATACAGCGCATGTAGGGGGGGGATGGAAGGTATTCAGGCTCAATTCAGGGAACTGGAGCAGATCCAATTCCCTAGATCAAGAGCCCCTCGCCAGCGTCAAGGAACCTCCCTTGAGGGGTTGATTGTCAGAACAATACAGCACTCACAAAGGAGCTAAGCGTCTCTCCATGAGACGTACTTAAAGAAGACTTTTTCTCATTATCTACCCTAGATATTAACAATCAAAGAACGTACACAATGTACACTTTTTGTTAAAGAGGTCCTACCTCCTAACCTAGGTATCAATACAATATCAATAACATAAATACTAAACAAATTTTATTAAGAGATTTATCACGTATAAGATTAATATTTTTTTACTTACTTGTACCCTCAACATTTCCCTTCTGAAGGGTTGAGGAGACGTATTGGGTGTCCCAAGGTGTTGTGAACGAGGTGGTCTCTGGGCAGCCATAGTTATCCATCTCGTAGAGACTAATAAGGAAGTGTTAGATGATCCATACTCGCTGCGTTCACTTTTAGAGCAGAATTCCAATGCACATAACAATGGACGAAGATACACTATCATCCCACATTCACATCGTGAGGAAATGTCTACTAAGGTAGGATAGTAGCCTATAAATTATTCACAAATAGCCCACACTTTCAAGAAGAAACTAATGAAGATGTTTCAGTCCGTCCTGGATTATTATCACTTGACAAGTCACCGCTTCCATTGCAATATCACATCCCAGGATTACAAAAAAAAGTAAATGACCAATATTTCACTAAAAAAAATTATCTGCAACGGAAAGCGCTAACATAATGTCAAGGACACTTAGTGTCAATTAGTTTATACTGTTCACATGGTGGAGCCTCTCCTTCCTTGGATCAAACCTGATTACCTATTCGCCAAGCGCATTATTACATGTGCAACATCCGTCTAGAATAATTTAATCCTGATTATAATAAAAAAATAAGCTCTAAACGCGTATGAGTAATATAAACTCTCAAGTGTAGATACCCTGAGATAAACTTCTTGGTGAATATTATAATCAGGGGAAGATCTAAGTCCATAAAGGTCAAACAGTGCTTGGGAAATGAGGTATCAAGTTTGATCCGAGTGTTGTAGCTGTTAATTATTTGGATCAAGAGCACTTCGCCAGCATCAAGGGAAAACGCTAAACCCTTAGGGGTCATATAGCGCCTGGAGGGATGGGAGACAGCCAGGTTCGAGTCAAGAAGGGGAGGAAAAGCTTAATTACTTGGATCAAGATCCACGCCCCAGGATCAAGGAACCTTCATTATGAGGAAGTTGAGTTTGAAGCCTATCAGCTGAACAGTGCAGTCGATAGGCTTTAAACCTGTACTCACTTATTTGTGGTTGCAGGGCTCGAGTCTTAGCTCCTGGCCCCGCCTCTTCACTTGTTGCTACTGGGTGAAGCATACTTTAATACCAATAATAGGTGTTAGGTACTCGAGTGTATATACAATGAGGCACCTCTCAGTGCATATATTCTTATGGGTGAGAAATACTAGATATATTCCTTGAAGCTGGTGAAGGGCTCTTGATCGAGGGAATTAAGAGCTACCCTCGAATCAAACCTGATTGCCTTCCATTCCTGTAGGCTCTATATAACCCCCTACGTGTCTAGCCCTTCCCCATGACTATACTAACACTTGATATGTAATGAGACGCTCCTCCTTCCACAAGTGTTGACGGGTGACTGAGGTGGCGCCCGTCATCACCTGTACCATTCATTCTTACATTAATTTACATTATTATATCAAAATAACGATTGAACTCTAAATCAGTAATATTTAATATCTTCTTTCATCCTAAGTTTATTATATAACTGGGTAATAAGATTTAAAGCCTATCGACTACACTAAGGTCATTAAGACTGCACGTAACCTAATCACCGCGGAATAAGAATACTTTAATACCTAAAATGTTACTCTTATCATATTTACACTGAGGAATACACCGAGAAGTGCATGTATCCTGTTATCTACCCTCTAGCTGCGACACTGAAAATCAGTTCAAAATTATTAAAATATTCAAACAGCCTCAAGCAGAAATATCAGTATTTTTCTCTAAAGCCTTATTTACTTCTTCAAGGCTATGGGTGCCCACACCTGTACTTAGAGGACCACGTCTATTCTATACTACCTAAATCTGAAGTGGTCACATAGCCTTGGGAATGAAACAGGAAGGTCGAGTGGGGGGGGAGTTATCAGATTTGAACAGATTCCTTGGAAAGCGATAAGCTCGTAAGAATTAAAAAAAAATTATTTCTGAAGAGCCATACGACAACAGTAGTTATACATTCGAAATAATTACCTATTGAATTTGATCACATTATAATACCGATATAATTACAAGACTTACTAACTACTTAATTCTAGACCTTCACTAGTATCAAGGTCTTGAGGAGCATTATCAACGGTTCCTTCAGATCCTGGTGAAGTCTCTTAACGTCAAGGACCTGCAGCTACTCTCTTCCTTGGATCATTTACCTTCCAGTACCCAAGCATTGTATGACACCTACTGGTTTAGTGTTTCTCCATTAATATAATAGTGGCACCTCCAAGATTTATTTTACTCATGAGGAAGCGCTAAACTCGTAGGGGTCATAGTGCCTGGGGAATGAGACATTAAGGTTCCATCCAAGGAAGAGGAGAAACCTGAATGCCTCTCATTTCCCAGGCAATATATGACCCTTACGAGTTTAATGCTTCCCCGATTAAAATCAATAAATCATGGTGCCACTAGTTATTAATGTGAGAGCGCTAATCTCGTAGGGGTCATACACCACTTGGGGAATGAGTGGTAATCGTGTTCGATATAAGTATGAAGACTACCTCAGTTCCTTGTATCAAGAGCCAGCACCTGTAGAATGTCTTAATACGTAGAACTGGCTCTTATTCATTTGATCAAGAGTTCACTACCAGGATCAAGGCACTTTCCTTTATATGTGTATAGGAAAGCCTTAAACCCATATTATTATAATCAAAAGGAAGCGCTAAACCTATCTGGTGAATAGGGAATATCAGGTTTGATCCAAGGAAGTGGAGGGTAACTTCAATTTCTTAAAACAAGTCTTTCACCATTTTAATCAGAAGGAACGCTCTGAACTCATAGGAGCCACACAGCACCTGGAGCTTGTGATTCTGGCAGGTTCGGTCTAAAAAAAAGTGGCAAAGTAATTCCTTGGATCAACTAACTAATCATGGGAAGCGCTAAACCCGTAGGGATTATAGTGCCTATGGGGGGATGGAAGGTTTTCAGACTCAATTTGGGGAACTGGAACACATCAAGTTCCCCAGATCAAGAACCCCTCACCTGCGTCAAGGAACTTTTCTCGAGTCATGAGGTGAACATAACATTAAAAATAATTATTTTTAATGTCATGCATCTGGGGAATGGAAGGCAAAAGTTTGAGCCGAGGAAGTGTAGTTTAAACTTCTTTAATCAAAGAGCCCTTCACCGACATCATCCTCCACCAGACTACATTTCTTTATTAACGTTAACGGGAAAGACACATAAAACCAGATTCATACAACTCCAGAAGTTAATGTTGCATATCCTGTGATACTGATTTGCTCATGGTACTGTAGTATGAAAAAAGTAGTTTTTAATGGACATGCGGCTGGAGTGAGCAAGGTAACTATGAAGGAATTCCGGGAAAAAGGGTTAATTGGGATAGATTCCTGGAGGTGAGAAGGGCAAGGCAGTACCAGAAGTGGGTGGGTATATTGCAGTCGGAGGGTAATCCCACTTGTGATGTCAACATACTACTGGCAAGTCAGTGACTGAATGACTAGTTTCATTTTTATTGAAAGAGGGAAGGGCTCATCCTACCTTGGTGGGAGACAGTCACTAAGGTAAAAAACAAGAGGCTGTCAGTTCTTTTTCACTGTTAACAAAAATATAACTTCCACTGAAACCCCAAGGTAATACAGCAACTACAAAATCAAAAATATTTTATTGAATATAAGTTACATATCAATAAATATCTCTGTCCTTGTTTCTATGTTGAATGCGTAATAAACATAATGAAAAGCTTTGTAAAACAATAATTTAATTTTGTCATGAAATTCCCTCACACAATCCACTATAAATATAATACCCATTTTTTCCAAACGGGTTTTGTAATTAAGTTAAAAAAAATTATACCAAAAAATTAAAATCACAGAATGCGAAACTTATTCTACCTGTAGTTAATATACTGCAAAATTATACATAAAATATATTATAAGAACGAACACTATCACGTGTCATGTCATTCATACAACTCTTTAATTATGTCTTTTCTAATTTTTTCACTGAAATCTTTATTTAAACACATGCTGTAAAAGTCCATACATAAGATGAATTTAATGCTCACTAACCTATTTGCACATCATAAAAAAATTAACAAAAATTATTAAAGAAACTAAAAATTGGGTCATCACTTCAAATGTCTCTCCATTAAAATAAACTATAATCTCTCGTACAACAATCCTCTGTACATTTTACTGTGTTATGCATTAAACTTCCCAAGACGGGACCAAGATATTTGTAGCAAGTATATCAAGAGTAATGTTCAAATAAATAAATAAATAAATGTGTTCGTCACGATTAAAAAACAAAGAGGGTAAAATCTCAACCATTACTGCTGATGAATAGGCCTCACTGGTACCGTTTTCTTAACCACACTGTTGTCTCCGTTAAGGTTGGTTAGGAAAAGGCATCAGTGAGGGTTATTCATTAAAAGTAATTGTGGAGAGTCGACCCTGTCCTCTAATTGTGACTGACACATTACCGACAAGTACTGTAATACAACACAATATAGTGTTTGTCACTGTATTGAGAAGATGCATATTGTTTTATTAACATATCTGTAACAGAGGGAAGCAAACAGGGCCACAACCTATCACTGGCGATAATAAAGAGCTGTTGAAATTGATTACTTGCGTATTACAGTACAGTATCATACAGCGTCTCGTGAATATTAAATAGCTATAATCTGGTATTAACGCTCAAATTAAATTTTAAATATATCTATACGAGGCATTAAAACATTAGTCAATATTAGGTATTAGGACTCTAAAGTTTGTCTATAGGCCTATGTATATTCTGAATAGAACAAATAATGCATTCAAAATTATTTTATCTACCAGAATTACGTTAATAAATAAAAAAAAATATAAGAAATCTTTCGTTATCCATGCAATGTATAATTTATCTGTAAATATTTTAGAATGATATTATCCCTAATATATAAGTGGCATTAAATTATCTATAAATATTCTGAGTCTACTAGCATTGTAAACCTGCACCTGAGATATGAGTTAGATGTGCTTGTATTACTCTGACTCTTCACTTCTCGATAGTTAAAGTAGAGTGACGTATATTGTACCAAAGGGAACATCTTGCTTCAGACGTACAATCTTTTTCTTATGCATCTCTGCCGTGAAGAAAAATAAATCTTAATATTAATTACTAAAGCAATTGAGATATTCTTCTGCCGTCAAGAAAAATAAATCTTAATATTAATTACTAAAGCAATTGAGATATTCTATGTTGATATTTAATGTAAATACAAATGATATGGAATAGGTGGTAAGTTACTAAATGCTGTTAAGAGGTTTTATGAGGATAGTCAGGCTCAGGTTAGGGTGTGTAGAAGAGAGGGAGAATACTTCCCGGTAAAAGTAGGTCTTAGACAGGGATGTGTAATGTCACCATGGTTGTTTAATATATTTATAGATGGGGTTGTAAAAGAAGTAAATGCTAGGGTGTTCGGGAGAGGGGTGGGATTAAATTATGGGGAATCAAATTCAAAATGGGAATTGACACAGTTACTTTTTGCTGATGATACTGTGCTTATGGGAGATTCTAAAGAAAAATTGCAAAGGTTAGTGGATGAGTTTGGGAATGTGTGTAAAGGTAGAAAGTTGAAAGTGAACATAGAAAAGAGTAAGGTGATGAGGGTATCAAATGATTTAGATAAAGAAAAATTGGATATCAAATTGGGGAGGAGGAGTATGGAAGAAGTGAATGTTTTCAGATACTTGGGAGTTGACGTGTCGGCGGATGGATTTATGAAGGATGAGGTTAATCATAGAATTGATGAGGGAAAAAAAGGTGAGTGGTGCGTTGAGGTATATGTGGAGTCAAAAAACGTTATCTATGGAGGCAAAGAAGGGAATGTATGAAAGTATAGTAGTACCAACACTCTTAAATGGATGTGAAGCTTGGGTGGTAAATGCAGCAGCGAGGAGACGGTTGGAGGCAGTGGAGATGTCCTGTCTAAGGGCAATGTGTGGTGTAAATATTATGCAGAAAATTCGGTGTGGAAATTAGGAGAAGGTGTGGAGTTAATAAAAGCATTAGTCAGAGGGCAGAAGAGGGGTTGTTGAGGTGGTTTGGTCATTTAGAGAGAATGGATCAAAGTAGAATGACATGGAAAGCATATAAATCTATAGGGGAAGGAAGGAGGGGTAGGGGTCGTCCTCGAAAGGGTTGGAGAGAGGGGGTAAAGTTTTTTTGGGCGAGGGGCTTGGACTTCCTGCAAGCGTGCGTGAGCGTGTTAGATAGGAGTGAATGGAGACGAATGGTACTTGGGACCTGACGATCTGTTGGAGTGTGAGCAGGGTAATATTTAGTGAAGGGATTCAGGGAAACCGGTTATTTTCATATAGTCGGACTTGAGTCCTGGAAATGGGAAGTACAATGCCTGCACTTTAAAGGAGGGGTTTGGGATATTGGCAGTTTGGAGGGATATGTTGTGTATCTTTATACGTATATGCTTCTAAACTGTTGTATTCTGAACACCTCTGCAAAAATTGATAATGTGTGAGTGTGGTGAAAGTGTTGAATGATGATGAAAGTATTTTCTTTTTGGAGATTTTCTTTCTTTTTTGGGTCACCCTGCCTCGGTGGGAGACGGCCGACTTGCTGAGAGAAAAAAAAAAAAAAAAAAAAAAAAAAAAAAAAAAAAAAAAAAAAAAAAAAAAAAAAAAAAGATATCGAATCCCCATGTATATGGGAGAATAAAATGCTTCATATTTCTGGAGAAATAATGAGAATAAAATTATAGCCAGTCAATCAATGGCATACAAGGTAGCCAACGACAGTTTGTAAATAAATTATGAAAACTTAGTAATATTTCAATCAGTCCTGGATCAGTATAAAGGCAAGAAGGAGAGAGCTTCATAAAATACATAGACCGAGGTGTATTTCTCTTAGCGTATACTGTATATGCTGAGAATTTACTTTAGTTCCTACTTTAAGAATTATTGTCTAGTGGTGAAAAGGTTACATGAAGCCTTTATGACTTGGTGTAGTCAATAGGCTTCAATCCCGTTAACCAATTCAACAATGCTTCCCTACTTGCTACCTAATAATGATCCATGGCGAATTGAAACGTCCAATTTTATTTACAGATTGTGGGTTAGTTGTGAACTGTCCCAGGCACGGTAATGTGAAATTTATTCTTAGTGAATATAACTTACCCAGAAGCACATAGAAGATATGCGCCACCTCCGCTTTCGTGGGGTTAGTTGGCAGTAGACTCTCAACGGTTCCCACTGCTCCCGGGCATAATATATCCTTCACATGTTCTTCTGTTTCTGCGTGTTTTAAGCTAGTTGGTGATATCTGTCTGATGGGTGACATAAAACTAGGAATGAACTCCTCACTCGTATCACCAGGCCCTGGAGGAGCATGTGGTCGGGGTATGGGTGCTGGTGCAATGGGACTTGGAGTCCTAAGTTCTGTAGGTTCTTTCCTAGGACCTACTTCAGCTACTACTGGAGTCACTGCTTCAGGTAAAGCAAATTCTTGAGTGACGGGGAGAGGCAATCCATTCACAATCCTGTAGGAAACATCAAGTGTTTATAACGAAGGAAAATGAACTGATAACAGTAAAAACAGGATAGAGGAAGAGAAGAATACTACTAATAAAACATGAAATATTTATGCAGTTAGAATCTGAGTATATCTGTAATTTATTTTGATAACATGAACGCAGATAAACACTGATTGACTGATGTTATAGTAGCCAGCCTTAAACCATACTACGGGCGGGGATAGAACCCGCGATCAGAGAGTCTCAAAACTCCAGACCGTCGCGTTAGCCACTGGACCAGCTAGCCACAATAAGATTCGTCCAACTAGGTATATTTCTACACCATAGGAAGGTTAGCATAGACACCACTGTGACCACAAATGCAAGTTTTTACAGACGAATCTCCAGCTAGCGTGGCCGTGACGAACTCTAGCTCAAGTCCCCTCAAAGCCGTTAACATGACTCACGAAATCGTAATGACACGATTGCAAACAAACCACACCACGGGCGGGGATAGAACCCGCGATCAGAGTCTCAACTATACCTAGTTGGACGAATCTTATTGTGACTAGCTGGTCCAGTGGCTAACGCGACGGTCTGGAGTTTTGAGACTCTCTGATCGCGGGTTCTATTCCCACCCGTGGTATGGTTTGTTTGCAATCGTGTCATTACGATTTCGTGAGCCAGCCTTAGACTTAGCTGAGAGTACTGGCAGTTAAGCTGATACATAGATGATGATCAAACTTAATACAATGCATGTGGTCAGCCTCATGGATAAACATGAACGCAGATAAACACTGACAGACTGATGTTATAGTAGCTAGGCTTAGACTTAGCTGAAAGTACTGGCAGTTTAGCTGATGCATAGAGGATGATCAAACTAAATACAATGTATGTGGTCAGCCTCATGGACACTTTCTTAAAACACTGTGAGCTTGACTGTCCACTTGAGTAATATTCAAATTAGTACGATAACCTAAGTGATATGTCGAGGTATCTTATTAATGAAAATTAGATACTAGGCATTGATCTTATTAATGAAAATAGGATACCAGACATTTATCTTATTAATGAAAATAAGATACCGAGCATTTCTAAATTTACTCAAAATATGAAATACAATAATAATAATTCCTTTCTTTTTGGGTCACCCTGCCTCGGTGGGGAACGTCCGAGGTGTTAAAAAAATAATAATAAATAGGGATTTTGTTATTTCTGAGCAAATGTATTCCTGTTAACCCTTTGGGAAACTAGTTCCAGGGGCTTTTCTTTTATCCATGTACTCTTGTGCTACCGTCCACAGGATGAACAAGGTGTGCACAATAAATTAGCCGCTTTGGCGGCAACATCCATTCTCAGTGCAATCATTTCTTCAGTTGTTGTCAGTAAGGAAAAAGAAAATAATTTTTTTTAACACGTCAGCTGTTTCCCACAGAGGAGAGGTGACCCAAAAAGAAAGGAAAAACTTTCATCATTCAACACTTTCACCATGACTCATACATAATCATCTTTATTAAATTAAGCAGAGACATAAGTTAAACTTTTAATGACTGAAACAGCAGGGGTACTAACCCTTACCTTCTTAGCCTAAATTGCTGCAGCGTCTCACGTAATTCAATCAGGTTTCTGAGGAAAGCTTTATCGCATCTAGACAAGATGGTGTTCAGTGATGAGGTCAGTGCTTTCTAAATGCTCTACCAATCTGTGCTATTTGTTTTTTTCATCACTGGTATGAATTTCAGGCATACTAATTTGCAGTTCAGGGCCGCCTGTCTCTCTTTTTGAAGACTGTTACGTATACACACTGATTGTCTTCCAGTTGTCTGGTAGTTCCTTATGCCTAGTAACAAACTGTTTTTTAGACTATTGAATTTACAGGTTAAGAGCCGTTATCCTACCTCAGCTTGTTTCAAAATACAACCCTCTGTAAGGTATAATAAAATTTCTCCCTCAGGATGCCACCCACAACAGATGCCTATTCCTAGGTATCTATTTGCTCTTAGGATACAAGTGATTCCTGAGCTCTGCGGCTTTTTCTTTAGATACGTAATGATATCCCATCAGGTACCAAAACCACCGTTGTGTCTAGCTCTGGCAGGAACTCCAGTACCTCTTCTCGTTTCAAATGTTCCGACAATGGCTCCTGCTCAATTGTGAAAACATCTTACTCATATCCGTAAGACCCTGTCTTTTCTTAGCCTTATCACCTGAACTTAAATTGTATTTTTCTTCTGATGTGCTATGGAGTATTTGAGGACTAGACTACATTTGTCGCTATGTTAAATTATTACCGTCTTCCTCTGTGTGTGTGTGCATGTGTGCTGCTGATGAGGAAGGGATAGGCAAGATGAAAGAAATAACCTTAAAGAAAGGAAATTAAAATAAGCAACAGTGTGAAATAGAGATAATGTAGAAAATATGAAAATACCTTGTTAAAAGAGAACAAAATACTGTACTGGGTTGTTTAAACAGAGGGAATGGCTGTGACCGAAAACATGTACTTTATCAGTAAATGACAAAGATGAATGAATTAAAACTTACCTTTCCACCGGTGAATGGGGAATGTGGACATCAGCTTGTACAGTAACTACAGTAGCACCTACTTCAGGAGAACGCAGAGGGCCTCTTACAGGAGTTTCTTCAGGAGGTACATAAGTAGTGACGCGTGGGGTTCTCAGTGACATCCCTGGGGGTGTGGCCAAGCCGATATCCTCAAACCCACTCTGGACTCTCACATCTGAAAGAAACCCATTACATTAAGATTAGGCTTTGATACTTGTTTTCCTATCCGAAATTATATGCGGTACATCAGATTTGGATTTGCTATTTTAAGTTAGATCTTTATAATTCATCAACACCATATGCTAGGTTTCAAGCCTATCGACAACCAGGTTATTTATGATGCATTTCACTAAATAGCCCTCTAATAACGGAAACCTTAATCCCTAAAATGTAGAGTATGCTTTTCAGTGAATACAGTTTGTATTATATATCATATCTGTATATACACCGCTGTTTTCAGCGTATATACATCGAGAGAAATAACCCCCTCCCCTCACAATATATGCAAAAGGTTTATCACAAACCAGTGCTTAACGCAACAACTTCAGAAATTTACGCCTAAAAACGTAAAAAATTCATTTGGATAAAAATTATGTTCTGTTTACAGAAGGAAAATTACTTGGAAAAAAAAGTCTTGACTGAATGCAGCTAGAGGATTAGTGCGTTGAAAGACTGATGAGTAGCTGAAGTGAATGAAAAGTTGAAATAGTCAAGCTAGTGAAAATGTGGCGAATGTTAAGAGATGTGGGCAATATGGAAAAAAGAACTAAATAAATATGACTCATTTATGCAAGACAAGCCACGGGGAATGGCTTGTCTTGCACTGTTAAGACCACCTGTCTGCGATTGTATTGTATGACTCGTTTAAAGTTGTACGCAAATTTCCAAGACACTTTAAACTCCTTGGAGACCAGACTATTTCCCCCGTAAACTGTTGAACTGTTAACAAGTCTTCCAACAGGTGGAAATGAGGAAAATCCTGGTATTGATTGTGTTTATTATCCAAGAGTTGTGGCGGTACCATCTTCCAAAGATCACTCGCTAGAATAATCATGTGCTTAACACAGGCATGTTAGACATTTAAAACAGTATTAAAACATCAGTATATTTAATCTGAATAGTTTACTTTCGTCATTTCGACGTTATATTATAGTCCTGCACAAATAATCAACGCGTAGAAGACAAACTCATGATGACGGTTCGGTCGTAATAAGTTTCAGTTTCCGGGTTATTTTGTATTGTTTCCGTCACAGTATTGTGTTTTCAAATGTTATAATCATACTTGTACTACAGAACTTCACTTTTATATCACCTGGTCTTGGAGGAGGACCTCGGGCTGGCTTTGGGGTTGACACTCTCGCTGGGAGTTCAGCCTCGACTTGTAGTGTCTCTTGTATCGGTGGCGCAGGTTCCATCAGTGGAGCCGCTGGAGGGGCCTCGGGCTCAAGTGGAGGGAATATTTCTAAGCCTTGCTCCTCTGTCAAGTAACATAAGGTTATGTGAATGGATGGAAGAAATAAAATTAGAGGTTAGTTTCATGGCTTTACTATACTATACACCCCATACCCATCCAGTGGCCCGTAATAAAAAAATTACCGAAGAACACAATGGATCCACTGACTAGGCCCCAAAGTTATGGTAGTGAAGCAAGTTGCAGTACTGGGCAATGAATAATTTACATGTTTTTATCTGGTTATTGTTGTATTGATTCGTTTATGCAGATATGAATTCAGTCATAAAAACATTCTAGTACACTTTTTTTTTTCAATTTTTATTACTTTATATTTTAGCAGGTTATAGTTGAAGTTGGACATGTCGTGGGGGTTCGGAAGGAGATATGATGGTTGAAGATAAACACACTTGTGGATGGTAACGCTATATATTGTCAGACTGTGGTAAGGGAAGGGCCCAGCCTGCCTTCTTGCCTGTTGTATGTCTAAGCGTGGAGTGAGGAAGTTACAGAGGTACTCACGTACACCTGCGCATCCCGTGACATCACACAGTCACTATGCCTAGTAAGGGATCTTCTATATAAAACATATGGATGATACTATGATACTCAGCTAAGCTATACAACACATGTAAGGGGGGGATCAGCAACTATGCTGACAGCTCGGTCATGTTACGTATGTCGTCTCGACATACACTACTATGCTATAGGCTGAACAGGCAGGTAGTTCTGGGCTGATTCTATACAATAACAAATTCATATGTAACTTAGAACTAATGGATGGTATCATAATGGATGTTAACATAATGAGTTTTAACGTAATGGGTGTTAACGTAATGAGTTTTAACGTAATGGGTGTTAACGTAATGAGTTTTAACGTAATGTATTACAAATTATAAGAACAAATCATGGTATAATATAGGATGGACTTGATCGATCGATCTGTAGTCATGCACTCTACGGATTCTGAGGAAGAATAAATATATATTTACAAAGTGAAAGTAATTAACAGCAAAATCTGGTGCATGCAGATCATTACTGTCAAATTATCAGAATACGGAGGGAACGTGAACACGAAAAAAAAAAAAATCTGAAAAACTGATCATTTAATAACAAAAAACACAGTTGACAATTTCCTTCATCTCGGACATCTCATTATACAGACTATGTACATTTAAACCCAATTCTGCGAGGGTGAGGTTTACATATGCAGAATGGTTATCATCTCTGGGAAGATCGAATTCCTCTGCAATGGCTAACACATGCCTTGACTGAGGGCAATCTGAATGAATATCTACAAAAGATACTTGTGGGTTTCTCATTACTTGTCAAGTACGCAAGGAGTAACGACATTCAGGTTGATTATCTGACTGAGTATTTGAGGTAGAGGGTACAGAGTCAAGAGGATTTTCAGCATCTGTCACATTAGTCTGGGTAGCAATATCATCAACATCGCATACTAACTTCATATAATCTAAATGCGATTCTTTGTACTTTTTTTTTTTCAACAAGTCGGCCGTCTCCCACAGAGGCAGGGTGACCCAAAAAAAGAAAGAAAATCCCCAAAAAGAAAATACTTTCATCATCATTCAACACTTTCACCACACTCACACATTATCAATTTTTGCAGAGGTGCTCAGAATACAACAGTTTAGAAGCATATACACATAAAGATAAACAACATATCCCTCCAAACTGCCAATATCCCAAACCCCTCCTTTAAAGTGCAGGCATTGTACTTCCCATTTCCAGGACTCAAGTCCGACTATATGAAAATAACCGGTTTCCCTGAATCCCTTCACTAAATATTACCCTGCTCACACTCCAACAGATCGTCAGGTCCCAAGTATCATTCGTCTCCATTCACTCCTATCTAACACGCTCATGCACGCTTGCTGGAAGTCCAAGCCCCTCGCCCACAAAACCTCCTTTACCCCCTATTTCCAACCCTTTCGAGGACGACCCCTACCCCTCCTTCCTTCCCCTATAGATTTATATGCTTTCCATGTCATTCTACTTTGATCCATTCTCTCTAAATGACCAAACCACCTCAACAACCCCTCTTCTGCCCTCTGACTAATGCTTTTATTAACTCCACACCTTCTCCTAATTTCCACACTCCGAATTTTCTGCATAACATTTACACCACACATTGCCCTTAGACAGGACATCTCCACTGCCTCCAACCGTCTCCTCGCTGCTGCATTTACCACCCAAGCTTCACATCCATATAAGAGTGTTGGTACTACTATACTTTCATACATTCCCTTCTTTGCCTCCATAGATAACGTTTTTTGACTCCACATATACCTCAACGCACCACTCACCTTTTTTCCCTCATCAATTCTATGATTAACCTCATCCTTCATAAATCCATCCGCCGACACGTCAACTCCCAAGTATCTGAAAGCATTCACTTCTTCCATACTCCTCCTCCCCAATTTGATATCCATTTTTTCTTTATCTAAATCATTTGATACCCTCATCACCTTACTCTTTTCTATGTTCACTTTCAACTTTCTACCTTTACACACATTCTCAAACTCATCCACTAACCTTTGCAATTTTTCTTTAGAATCTCCAATAAGCACAGTATCATCAGCAAAAAGTAACTGTCAATTCCCATTTTGTATTTGATTCCCCATAATTTAATCCCACCCCTCTCCCGAACACCCTAGCATTTACTTCTTTTACAACCCCATCTATAAATATATTAAACAACCATGGTGACATTACACATCCCTGTCTAAGACCTACTTTTACCGGGAAGTATTTTCCCTCTCTTCTACACACCCTAACCTGAGCCTCACTATCCTCATAAAAACTCTTTAACAGCATTTAGTAACTTACCACCTATTCCATATACTTGCAACATCTGCCACATTGCTCCTCTATCCACTCTTTCATATGCCTTTTCTAAATCCATAAATGCAATAAAAACTTCCCTACCTTTATCTAAATACTGTTCACATATATGCTTCAATGTAAACACTTGATCTACACATCCCCTACCCACTCTGAAGCCTCCTTGCTCATCAGCAATCCTACATTCTGTCTTACCTCTAATTCTTTCAATTATAACCCTACCGTATACTTTTCCTGGTATACTCAGTAAACTTATTCCTCTATAATTTTTACAATCTCTTTTGTCCCCTTTCCCTTTATATAAAGGGACTATACATGCTCTCCGCCAATCCCTAGGTACCTTCCCCTCTTTCATACATTTATTAAACAAAAGTACCAACCACTCCAACATTATATCCCCCCCTGCTTTTAACATTTCTGTCATGATCCCATCAGTTCCAGCTGCTTTACCCCCTTTCATTCTACGTAATGCCTCACGTACCTCCACCACACTTACATTCTGCTCTTCTTCACTCCTAAAAGATGGTATACCTCCCTGGCCAGTGCATGAAATTACCGCCTCCCTTTCTTCCTCAACATTTAAAAGTTCCTCAAAATATTCTCGCCATCTACCTAATACCTCCCTTTCCCCATCTACTAATTCCCCTACTCTGTTTTTAACTGACAAATCCATACTTTCCCTAGGCTTTCTTAACTTGTTTAACTCACTCCAAAATTTTTCTTATTTTCATTAAAATTTCTTGACAGTGCCTCTCCCACTCTATCATCTGCTCTCCTTTTGCACTCTCTCACCACTCTCTTCACCTTTCTTTTACTCTCCATATACTCTGCTCTTCTTATAACACTTCTGCTTTGTAAAAACCTCTCATAAGCTACCTTTTTCTCTTTTATCACACCCTTTACTTCATCATTCCACCAGTCACTCCTCTTTCCTCCTGCCCCCACCCTCCTATAACCACAAACTTCTGCCCCACATTCTAATACTGCATTTTTAAAACTATTCCAACCCTCTTCAACCCCCCCGCTACTCATCTTTGCACTAGCCCACCTTTCTGCCAATAGTCGCTTATATCTCACCCGAACTTGCTCCTCCCTTAGGTTATACACTTTCACCTCCCTCTTACTTGTTGTTGCCACCTTCCTCTTTTCCCATCTACCTCTTACTCTAACTGTAGCTACAACTAAATAATGATCCGATATATCAGTTGCCCCTCTATAAACATGTACATCCTGGAGCCTACCCATCAACCTTTTATCCACCAATACATAATCTAACAAACTACTTTCATTACGTGCTACATCATACCTTGTATATTTATTTATCCTCTTTTTCATAAAATATGTATTACTTATTACCAAATCTCTTTCTACACATAGCTCAATTAAAGGCTCCCCATTTACATTTACCCCTGGCACCCCAAATTTACCTACTACTCCCTCCATAACATTTTTACCCACTTTAGCATTGAAATCCCCAACCACCATTACTCTCACACTTGATTCAAAACTCCCCACGCATTCACTCAACATTTCCCAGAATCTCTCTCTCTCCTCTACACTTCTCTCTTCTCCAGGTGCATACACACTTACTATAACCCACTTTTCACATCCAATCTTTATTTTACTCCACATAATCCTTGAATTTATACATTTGTAGTCCCTCTTTTCCTGCCATAGCTTATCCTTCAACATTATTGCTACTCCTTCTTTAGCTCTAACTCTATTTGAAACCCCTGACCTAATCCCATTATTCCTCTCCATTGAAACTCTCCCACCCCCTTCAGCTTTGTTTCACTTAAAGCCAGGACATCCAGTTTCTTCTCATTCATAACATCCACAATCATCTCTTTCTTATCATTTGCACAACATCCACGCACATTCAGACTTCCCACTTTGACAATTTTCTTCTTCTTATTCTTTTTAGTAATCTTTACAGGAAAAGGGGTTACTAGCCCATTGTTCCCGGCATTTTAGTTGATTTTTACAACACGCATGGCTTACGGAGGAAAGATTCTTATTCCACTTCCCCATGGATATAAAAGGAAAAGTAATAAGACCAAGAACTATTAAGATAAAATCAAAGAAAACTCCGATGAGTGTGTATAAATAAACGTGTACATGTATGTGTAGTGTGACCTAAGTGTAAGTAGAAGTAGCAAGACATGCCTGTAATCTTGCATATTTATGAGACAGACAAAAGACACCAGTAATCCTACGATCATGTAAAACAATTACAGGCTTTCGTTTTACACTCACTTGGCAGGACGGTAGTACCTCCCTGGGTGGTTGCTGTCTACCAACCTACTACTACTACTTTGTACTTACCAGTACTAATTTTTCTAACCTTATACTTATTGCAAGTGATATGTTCAACAACTCGATAAGGGCCAACAAACTTTTGATCGAACTTAGGCATTGCGGATGTTTTGTTGAAATTTGTCAGCATTACTCTCGAACCTACTTTAACTTTTGACGGCTTAGCATGGCTATTAGTTACTCTAGTAAATTCTGCTGTTGATTTATGAAGTGTTTCACAAATTCTTCTAAAAACACTCTGAGCTATGCTGGTACGAGTTGCTACGAAATCATCAGGGTTGTAATTGGGTTTCGGAGTGGAACTCATAGGGTAAACGCTTGTCTACACCATACAATGTATAATGTGGAGTATCACCTATTGAAGCACTGTAAGCAGAATTTATGGCACATTGAACATCTGGTATAACTTCATCCCAAGTTTCACTATTGATAGTGGCTCTCAAGACATCAAGTACTTTCTTATTGGTTCGTTCAGCTAACCCACTGCTGGCAGGATGATGAAGAACAATGGTGGATTTAGAGATCTTGTACAAGGTACACAAATTTTCAAGAATCTCATTACAGAATTCACTTCCATTATCTGTTACTAAGGACTTAGGGGTGGTATGCCTGCAGATAATGCGTTCTTTAAACGCTTTAGCTACTGTCTCAGCAGTCTTATCTGCAATAGGAACTATCTCACAATATCTGGTGAAATGGTCTACCATAACACACAGATGTTTGTTGCCTTGGAGGGAACATTTAAAATTGGTTAACAAATCAAGCGCAACTCTTTCCCACGGTTCGCTAGTGGTTGGATACACCTGGACTGGATTAGGACCATTGACATTTCCTTTATGCTGCATGCAAACACTACATTTCTTAACATACTCTGAAATGTCAGTTGCAATACGTGGCCAAAAGTACTTCATTCTGGCTTGTTTCACCGAACGATCCATACCAGGGTGTGCAACACCTGGTGCATCATGAACTAGCTGTAGAGCTACATTCACTAGTGACTGTGGAATTACTAACTGGTATACTCTTCTGCTTGGAGTACCCAACTCGGCTGTTCGATACAGTAATTCTTGACTCATTACAAAGTCACTAATGGGTGCTGGTGGCTTCACAGTCAGAATAAGATCTTCCTGGAGTAGGAATTGAATCACACCAGACCACATGGGATCTGTTCTTTGGGCATTCTTTACATCCTCGGCAGTAAATGGAGGATCTGCCGTTACTACACTAACGTGTCACGATAAAGCATCTGCGACTACGTTTGACTTGCCAGGTAAATGTTCAAAAGTGGGATTGAACTCTTGGATAGTCAAGGTCCATCTGGCTAACCTTCCAGTAGGTTGTTTGTTCTGGAATAAAGGTATCAGAGGTGCATGGTCTGTCAAGACATGAACAGGGTACTGGTAAATAATGTCTCGGAAGTGCTTTAAAAACCATACTATTGCTAAAGCTTCTTGCTCCATTACTGTATAATTACATTCAGCCTTCGTGAGGACTCTACTAGCAAATGCAACTGTGTTGTACTTGCCATCAGTCTTCTGAGCTAGTGCGGCACCTATGCCAATTGAACTAGCATCAGTTGTCAGATAAAGGGCTTAGAAAAATCTGGGAATTTCAAAATGGGAGCGGACGTTAGCTTTTCTTTTAGTGTCTGGAATGCTCTTTTTTGACGGAAGGTCCAAACGAAACAAGCATCTTTCTTAAGCAATTCAGTTAGAGAAGCTGCTACTGAAGAAAAATTAGCAATGAAAGATCTGTAGAAACCTGCTAGACCCACAAAGGATCTTACAGCATCAGCAGTTTTGGGGGATGGAAAATTTAATACTGCCGTTACTTTACCTTGATCAGTCGTAACCCCTCTAGGAGTGACTACGCGTGACCAAGAAACTTAATTTCTGATCTGAAAAATTGACATTTAGACAGTTTGATCTTTAAATTGGCTTCTTCAAGCTTACCAAGTACTACATCAAGTCTTTTCAGATGTGTATCCACGTCTTCGGACATGACGATTACGTCATCTAAGTACACCATAAGTGCTTTACCTATAAGACCTCTAAAGATATTGGTCATGAGTCTAGAGAATGTGATAGGAGAGGATCGTAATCCAAAAGCCATTCGAAGGAAGTGATAATGACCTGTGGGAGTGGAGAATGCAGTTAACTCTTGGCTGTCCTCGTGAAGAGGGACTTGCCAAAACCCTTGTAACAAGTCCAGGGTCGAGAAGACTTTGTTATCTCCGATGTTGCGTAAAAGATCACCCAGTACAGGAAGTGGGAAGCGATCTGGAATAGTTTTCACATTTAACTTCCTAAAGTCAATCACCGGGCGCCAAGTACCGCCCTTCTTAGGCACTAGGATCAAGGGCGCATTCCAGAGTGAATTGCTAGGTGCAATAACTCCATCATCGAGCATTTGATTGATCAATTCTTCTGCGACAGCAACTTGAGAATGAGGCATTCTGTACGCAGGTATATAGATAGGTCTAGTACCAGGTTCAAGTGGAGTACGATGGGACAATAAGTTCGTTATACCCATCTTCTCACCTGGTAAGGCAATGGCTTTACGACGTTTGTTCAACAAACGCTTGACTTCATCTGGGAAGTCAGTGGGAGCTAAGTCTTTCTCCTCAACTGGTGGAATGGATTGATCCAGTGGAGTGGATGAGGTCTCCCCTGTTGAAATAGCACCGACCCACTGGTCAGGTGGCATGTCATCCTGTACTTGAACAGGGTAAGGATAGTGAACCAGGTCAACGAGATTGGTATTTGCTCTCAGACGAACACTGTGACCCGAAGTGTTAGCAAGGAATAAATGGATCTTACTGTCTCTTACATGTAAGGAAGGTTCAACAAATAAACCTTTGACCTTGCAGGAATCACTGTCAACTAGGACGTTATCACCATCTGGAACACTAGGAACAACAAGACACTCTAGTGAGAGCACTAGCCGCAACAGAGACATCTTTCTGCAGACGGCATGTGACATCGACAAGAGATGGCATTACTAGTTTCAAATAATCGTTTTCCGACAAAGCGTCCCCTGTGGAGAAACTACTACTTGGACTAGCAGACATTGCAGGGATAGGCTGAGCACTCAAAGCAGTCTGAGCATCCTGTGACACTTGAGGCAATACACTATCTTGCATATCTGACGGTGTAGGTGGAACACAGATGGGAGTGACAGAGTTACTAGTGCCTGACCGCTTGGGTACGCTACTGGAAAATGCATTGGCTTTACTGTAAGGACTTAATCTGTACATCGTACTCTGTGGCAGTATGGCAGATCTCTGATCCAAGCTGGTAACCCCAAAATGGAACGATCAAGTCGTCAATTTGGGCATGCCATCAGTACGGGTCAAGCACAATGCGTAAGTCTCTAATAGAAACAAATCCCAGTAGGTCACCAGAAAATGTAATCTGGTCGACAACAAGAAAAGCAGCAGTAAAGTCTCTACCTTGGATAGAAAAGGTGAGGGAAGTCTGACCTCGGACACGCAGAAGGGAACCAGCTACTCCACTAAGGGAGGTTACAGTAGTTGGTTCAACGAGGACACGTCGTAACTGCTTCTCTTTAAACAAACTAGACCTGATGATATTAACTTGCGCACCAGAGTCCATGAACACATGAACGGGCGCATTATGAATAGAAGCTTGTACTAAAGGACCTATCGTTTCATTTGGAGTTATGTGCAAACAGAAGGGTGGGTTGTCACTGGAGAAGGCATGTTCTACTTCATCCCCAAATTCCTCTACGTCAGAGACATGTGAAGCAACATCAACAGCGGGATTGTCATTCTCAAGACTGCTTAAGGCTTCATAGGAATTGTGAACTGGGATGGTGTACTCATTATCACCTACAGTCACGACTGGACGAGTAGACTGGGGCGCTCGGATTTCCCCGAATTGGAAGAATGAGGCTGGTTCTGGTTATTCTGAGAACCCCGATCTCTATTTCCTCTCCTGGCTCTGCGGTTGGAACGGCCACGGAAAGATCTAGAGTACTAGTGGTTATAGAGAGCATTACACTCGGATGTGTCATGGCCATGTATTCTGTGATAAGTACAATAAGGCAATTCGGACTGGTACTTATCAGCATTACGATGCCTCTTAGAGTGACTATCAGGGCAATTTACCGCGATGTGGCCACGGTAACCACAATTAAAGCAAGTTCTTTGGCTATGGGTACTGTACATGCTACAAGTGCTACGGGAATGACAACTCTTAACACTAGCTTTGGACGATGATCGCGAGTGATTTAGATTGGGAGTTTTGGTTGTAGCACAAGCAAGAGGAGGTACAGGAGTAGACAAAGTGGTTGACATAGACTTTCAATAAGGGAAGGTTCCCTCGGGACACAAATTACGCACATGGATGAGAGCTGCAAGCGGTCCCATTGTGGCATTTAGAGGACTGGAATTATACACATACATTGATGTTGGTGGCATTAGCTGTTTAATAATTCCGAATGCTGCTAATTTAGCAAACCCCTCAAGAGCTGGTTTATCACTGTCTTTAAGGTACTTGGAACTTTGACCTGCTTTAACGAATGAGGACATTAGGTTATTTAGACGAAGAGCAAACTCATCTAATGATTCCTCTGGCCTCGGAGCTGTACACACTAATTCTTTAAGAACGACAAAAGGAGCAGTTTCTCGTACTGGTTCAAGATAGTTACGGATTAACTGCTCATAATCTTGCCACTTGGTTAGATCCTGAAAGTCCTTCATATGGATCAAGTTGAAGACATGCGAGGCAGCTGGTGAACGAGCTAAACTCTCCTTTCCAATACTAATTAAGCAACTCTCTGATGGAGGACCATCTACTGAGGCATTTGCTCTAGCACGAACAGCAGTAAACCATCCTTCCAGGTTGTCTGGGTTACCATTGAACAACGGCATAGCATCATAAGGATCCCGACTAAAATTGCGAAGGCTAGAAGTCTGAGTATGTCTATTGTTAGATAAGGAATTACTTGAATTTGGGACTGATGCATTAATAGTTGTACTAGCAGAATGTGCTGAGGCATCGCTTGAGAAGACTTGAGACATGTTTGCAAAATGTAAAAGAAGAATTTAGAGAAATAAAAGAAAATGTAACTGAGGAACACACAACACAGTAAACTTAAATGGGAAGAAATTACTTAACTATTCTGCGTAAGTAAATAAAAATTGGCAGGTCACACTGTAAGCAAGAAAACTCACACTCACAAAAGAAAATACTCAACTGAATAAGCAACACTTTAAAAATCAAGAGAAATTACTTTACTTAAATCTAATTTGCTCAACTTTACTTTAAAATGAGTTAATGGCACAGTGAGTTGTCTTTATTCTCAATGCAATAGGGAAATTCAACAATAAAAAAAATGATAAAATGGGATCAACAAATCTTGTGCAAAATTAAAACAAACTGGGAAAACAATTCACTAAAAAGAAAATAAAATGGCACACAAAGAATAAAACATTATGCACAGAACAGAGCATATGAAACTGCACTGAAATAAACTGTAGCAATATTGCAATTAACAATTACTAATCAAAAGTACTGCACAATACTACATAAAATTTCTGCAAGAAAAATTTTAATGGCAACACAATGTTTACACAAGAATTATTGCAAAATGAATCAATGTAGCAATGATAAAAAAAATTACACACGCAAGAAAATACAGTTTACAAGAGAAAAAAAAATATTATCAAGGAATGAACTGATTGAACACTTTAACTCTTAATTGCAGCTTAAGCAACACTTACTGAACAAGCAAAAGAATGATTTTCTTTAAAAGAAGAACTTAAAAATTGCACTAAGAGTGAATTTGTTCAATGAAATATAAAAATAATAGATTAAAAAACACAGAACAAAAAGGTTTGAACACTTACAGTGATGCAGAACACAACACATCAATATAAACACAATACTAGAATTTTCTTGCAATGAAACTTGAGGTGTGAAAAATTTGGAAAATAATTGTCTTGCTTGAACAAAATAATGGCACTATTGTCTGTGGAAATAAGACAAATTAGACACAGGTTAAATGAAAAGAATTAACACAAGAATGATCAACACACAGAGAAAAATAAAATGGCAAATGAATGAAAACAAAAACAACAAGAATACACACATGCTGGGAGAAAAATATAACAGACAACACTGAGTTGTGATGCAGAATATAAGGTAATAAATTACTGAATTACTTCACTGCAATACTGTGAACACAAGGTAATTGTGAAGTGTAACACAAATTCTATACCGCTTATATGTTGCACACAACAAGGAAAAACACTAAGGTACTTACTTCAAGTATATAAAAAAAAAGAACACAACACAACAGACATAAATTAATACACAAAAATTAACACTGGAGAAAAAAAAATATTGCAAGCAGTATATAATAAACTCTGAGTCTAATGAAGAGTCACTGAATGTCACTAAGAAATCACTGAAAACACAAAAAAGAAATGTCTCAACACTCGCAAATGTCTCTATGAAAAATATTATTCATTAACACTGTAGCGACGTGGTGAAGAATGAGGTAGATGGTGGAGGATGGTGGTGGTGGATGGTTATGCTGTCTCGTGCTGGCTGCGTTCGCGTTCGTTGCTACTCCACACGTGATCGAGGAATTTGCACTTAAATCGACGATGGACCCACACAGGAGGCTTTTTACGATGGCACTACTGACGAAAAACACACTCTGGCTCTTGACCCCCTATGTGGTCCTTAAAATATGGTGCTAGAACCCGTAATAAGGGTACAAAACAGTGGTAGTGGGTGAGGCAGTGCAGTGAGACACTGCGTGGTGACTGGGCCTATGCGATGAACGGCGTAAGCCACACTGGGGAACACCCACACTAGGCACGAAGATATTCTAAGCCGGGCTGGCTTAAAAACAAACCACGAAATAATACACCACCACAGGGATGATAAAACACTCAGAATGGCTTGGAACTTGAAGCACAGAGCGATGAAGAAGACTGTACCCACATGGCTTGCTTGAGTACTGGATTAGTTGCTGGCTGGCTTGGCTTAGCCCTTCACACAGAATGCCTTGATAACTTCTAACGATGAGCACAGCAGGGGTGGAAAGCTGGCTTGGCAGGCAAGGCTGGATGGTGTAAGGCTAGGCTGGACTGGACTTGGTCTGACTCCCCCACCACAGACTGGCTTGGCTTACTTTGCAAACTCGGATCAACCCCTCGGGAGTGATGCAAATAAGCAGATAAACACTAATACACAGAGACTGACCAGTGAATAGTGTAGAGAGCTGGTAAAAGCTTGCTTGGGGTAGCTGGCTGGCTAGGTCGGCCTACTGACCACACGAGATCCGTCCTCGGCGGAGAGAATTTATCTATGTGCATCGGCGTAATTATCAATTTTACGCCCACACCGCTGGCACCAATTTGTCGTGGGGGTTCGGAAGGAGATATGATGGCTGAAGATAAACATACTTGTGGATGGTAATGCTATATATTGTCAGACTGTGGTAAGGGAAGGGCCCAGCCTGCCTTCTTGCCTGCTGTATGTCTAAGCGTGGAGTACAGAGGTACTCACGTACACATGCGCATCCCGTGACGTCACACAAACAGTCACTATGCCTAGTAAGGGATCTTCTATATAAAACATATGGATGGTACTATGATACTCAGCTAAGCTATACAACACATGTAAGGGGGATCAGCAACTATGCTGACAGACAAGTTTAAGTGGTTATGAGTAAATTACAATAGGCAAAGTCAAGGTATTTTTCTAGAATGGCTGGTATGCCACTGAATAAAATATCTGTGCATTTTACATTTCTTCAACACGAGCAGAAAAGTGATCTTATTCGTAGCTACACGAACAGAGAAGTGCTATTAGTCTCATTATTTTCACCTGAATTTAAAAGTTTATCCCTTTAATGCGGCCCACAAGCCCAAAACTAGTAACGTTTCCCGTACTGTATTCTATCACACAAGATTTAGTGTACAGCATAAGCAGTGTAGTCAGCCATGAAGTTGGATGCTTCTCTTGAAGGTTGACAGACTGATCACTTCCTGTTTATTTCTCATTTGCTTCTGTTGTTTCCAATTTTAGTCACCTCTGTATTTGACTAAAGAAGCCAACTGCAAAGGCCAAACGTTTCGGAAATAAATATATCAAAGTGTTGCACATGTGTCTTACTCATCAACTTGTCCGTATTATATAGCATTATTATGGTAGTCAGTCATATATCTAGGGCTGCTTGTACTGGTACCGTGAACAAAAATGATAAATGGATTAAAGTATGGCTTTTAAGGAGCAAAATTACCTTGAATTGGCAGAAGCGGGGCAGTTTCTTGCAAGATGCTGAGAGGAGCAACTGGCTCCAACTGGGCAGTCTTCGGGGTGAGATGAATGCTATAGGGGTAGAGTTAACTAATTAGCTATAAGGCTATCGACTGCACGAGTCAATAAGGTTGCATTTTACCTGTGCAATAACATTAAGAATGCTTTAGTTCCTAAAAATTAAATTCCCAGTGTATGTACACAGATATACATCTCTGAGTTGAAGAGTCCATCTCTAGTGCAAATTTCGGGGACCCACAGCTTCGGAAAGTAGATAAGAGGCTTCAAGGAAAAATATTCGGATTTCTTCATGAAGCCATCTGAATATTCCACTCCTACCATCCCATCTTTAGTAAATGCATAAATGTGCCTATATAAATAAGTATATTTTACTCTGTAATAAAAGTAAGTATATTTTATTATGTAATATGGTACATAAAGTTTAAAGAATGCATTGATGGTACAGAGATGTTGGAGCATACAATACAGGTGGTTTGAGGAATACGTCACTACAATACACAAAGTTTGACGGATACATCACTACAAAACACAAGGTTTTAGGAATACATCTTGTATAAGAATGGTATACAATACCGACAAGATGAAATTAAGACACATGTGCAACATCTGGGTATCTTTATTGTAGACGTTTCACCAACCAGTGGCTTCATCAATACAAATTCCAGGACATAAACCATACCCCGGCTGGAATTGAACCCGCGGTCAGAGTCTCAAAACTCCATCCCATCGCGTTAGCCACTAGACCAGCTAGCCACAATAAGATTCGTCCAACTAGGTATATTTCTACACCATAGGAAGGTTAGCACAGGCACAACTAGGTATATTTCTACACCATAGGAAGGTTAGCACAGGCACCACTGTGACCACAAATGCAAGTTTTTACAGACGAATCTCCAGCTAGCGTGGCTGTGACGAACTCTAGCTCAAGTCCCTTCACTGCCGTCAACATGACTCACGAAATCGTAATAACACGATTGCAAACAAACCATACCCCGGCCGGGATTGAACCCGCGGTCAGAGAGTCTCAAAACTCCAGCCTGTCTAGTGGCTAACGCGACGGGCTGAAGTTTTGAGACTCTCTGACCGCGGGTTCAATCCCGGCCGGGATATGGTTTGTTTGCAATCGTGTCATTACGATTTCGTGAGTCATGTTGACGGCAGTGAAGGGACTTGAGCTAGAGTTCGTCACGGCCATGCTAGCTGGAGATTCGTCTGTAAAAACTTGCATTTGTGGTCACAGTGGTGCCTGTGCTAACCTTCCTATGGTGTAGAAATATACCTAGTTGGACGAATCTTATTGTGGCTAGCTGGTCTAGTGGCTAACGCAATGGGCTGGAGTTTTGAGACTCTCTGACCGCGGGTTCAATCCCGGCCGGGGTATGGTTTGTTTGCAATCGTGTCATTACGATTTCATGAGTCCAGGACATGACTTGAAGACAGTAGAACTATGTACAGAAGATGAGGTAATCAGTCCCTCATCTTCTGTACATAGTTCTACTGTCTTCAAGTTATGTCCTGGAATTTGTATTGATAAAGCCACTGGATGGCGAAACGTCTACAATAAAGATACCCAGATGTTGCACATGTGTCTTAATTTCATCAGGAATACATCTTGACGATACACAAGTTTGAGGGATATACCACTACAATACACAAGGTTTTAGGGAAACACCACTACAATACACATGGCTTTGCGGATTCACCTTTACAATACACAAGGTTTTAGTGATACATCTTTACAATACATAAGGTTTTAGGGTAAGACACATGTGCAACATCTGGGTATCTTTATTGTAGACGTTTCGCCATCCAGTGGCTTTATCAATACAAATTCTAGGACATAACTTGAAGACAGTAGAACTATGTACAGAAGATGAGGTAATCAGTCCCTCAAACTAGGAGTAGGTGCGAACAGCACCATAGTCGTGGAGATTCTGAAGCAGAAGAAAGAATCCTGGCGCTTATATAGTAACGTCAGGTGTAGCAGACGAGGGCATATTCACTGGTAGGCGGGATTCCCCAGTGGAAGTAGGTCCTTCCCAAAGAGATGGGTTAGTTGTAGAAGTAGTTGTCGTAGTCGTGAAGGTTATGTACATGTCCTCAGAATTAAGATTCCATGATGTTGCAGTGTCTGACAAGTTGTGTACGAAATGGTATATAATACCGACAAGATGAGAGTAAGACACATGTGCAACATCTGGGTATCTTTATTGTAGACGTTTCGCCATCCAGTGGCTTTATCAATACAAATTCTAGGACATAACTTGAAGACAGTAGAACTATGTACAGAAGATGAGGTAATCAGTCCCTCAAACTAGGAGTAGGTGCGAACAGCACCATAGTCGTGGAGATTCTGAAGCAGAAGAAAGAATCCTGGCGCTTATATAGTAACGTCAGGTGTAGCAGACGAGGGCATATTCACTGGTAGGCGGGATTCCCCAGTGGAAGTAGGTCCTTCCCAAAGAGATGGGTTAGTTGTAGAAGTAGTTGTCGTAGTCGTGAAGGTTATGTACATGTCCTCAGAATTAAGATTCCATGATGTTGCAGTGTCTGACAAGTTGTGTACGAAATGGTATATAATACCGACAAGATGAGAGTAAGACACATGTGCAACATCTGGGTATCTTTATTGTAGACGTTTCGCCATCCAGTGGCTTTATCAATACAAATTCTAGGACATAACTTGAAGACAGTAGAACTATGTACAGAAGATGAGGTAATCAGTCCCTCAAACTAGGAGTAGGTGCGAACAGCACCATAGTCGTGGAGATTCTGAAGCAGAAGAAAGAATCCTGGCGCTTATATAGTAACGTCAGGTGTAGCAGACGAGGGCATATTCACTGGTAGGCGGGATTCCCCAGTGGAAGTAGGTCCTTCCCAAAGAGATGGGTTAGTTGTAGAAGTAGTTGTCGTAGTCGTGAAGGTTATGTACATGTCCTCAGAATTAAGATTCCATGATGTTGCAGTGTCTGACAAGTTGTGTACGAAATGGTATATAATACCGACAAGATGAGAGTAAGACACATGTGCAACATCTGGGTATCTTTATTGTAGACGTTTCGCCATCCAGTGGCTTTATCAATACAAATTCTAGGACATAACTTGAAGACAGTAGAACTATGTACAGAAGATGAGGTAATCAGTCCCTCAAACTAGGAGTAGGTGCGAACAGCACCATAGTCGTGGAGATTCTGAAGCAGAAGAAAGAATCCTGGCGCTTATATAGTAACGTCAGGTGTAGCAGACGAGGGCATATTCACTGGTAGGCGGGATTCCCCAGTGGAAGTAGGTCCTTCCCAAAGAGATGGGTTAGTTGTAGAAGTAGTTGTCGTAGTCGTGAAGGTTATGTACATGTCCTCAGAATTAAGATTCCATGATGTTGCAGTGTCTGACAAGTTGTGTACGAAATGGTATATAATACCGACAAGATGAGAGTAAGACACATGTGCAACATCTGGGTATCTTTATTGTAGACGTTTCGCCATCCAGTGGCTTTATCAATACAAATTCTAGGACATAACTTGAAGACAGTAGAACTATGTACAGAAGATGAGGTAATCAGTCCCTCAAACTAGGAGTAGGTGCGAACAGCACCATAGTCGTGGAGATTCTGAAGCAGAAGAAAGAATCCTGGCGCTTATATAGTAACGTCAGGTGTAGCAGACGAGGGCATATTCACTGGTAGGCGGGATTCCCCAGTGGAAGTAGGTCCTTCCCAAAGAGATGGGTTAGTTGTAGAAGTAGTTGTCGTAGTCGTGAAGGTTATGTACATGTCGGTATTATATACCATTTCGTACACAACTTGTCAGACACTGCAACATCATGGAATCTTAATTCTGAGGACATGTACATAACCTTCACGACTACGACAACTACTTCTACAACTAACCCATCTCTTTGGGAAGGACCTACTTCCACTGGGGAATCCCGCCTACCAGTGAATATGCCCTCGTCTGCTACACCTGACGTTACTATATAAGCGCCAGGATTCTTTCTTCTGCTTCAGAATCTCCACGACTATGGTGCTGTTCGCACCTACTCCTAGTTTGAGGGACTGATTACCTCATCTTCTGTACATAGTTCTACTGTCTTCAAGTTATGTCCTAGAATTTGTATTGATAAAGCCACTGGATGGCGAAACGTCTACAATAAAGATACCCAGATGTTGCACATGTGTCTTACTCTCATCTTGTCGGTATTATATACCATTTCGTACACATAAGGTTTTAGGAATACATCACTACAATACACAAGGTTTCAGGGATACATCACTACAATACACAAGGTTTTAGGGATACATCTTTACAATACATAAGGTTGTAGGGATACATCTTTACAATACACAAGGTTTTAGTCATACATCTTTACAATACATAAGGTTTTAGGGATACAAAACTACCATACACAAGGTTTTAGGGATACATCTTTACAATACACACTTGATAATGTGAGAAATCACGAAACCTTTGGAAGTTCATTATTTTTTCACAGTGGTTGTTCTGCATATATAGTGATATCACCTGTTTTTCTGTGATCTTATTGCAACACAAGACGTGCTGTATATTTACGGCCCTACCTCCTGCTGGAGGAGCCCTTTGAAGTATCCAGGTGGGAGACGTGTAACACAGAACCATCGGCAATGTGACTGAGGTCCACACTTAGTAGACTACTTGTAGCACGGGGCTCCTCACGGGACATATCGTCCAACTGTGACAAAATAATTAGTTGCTTTAATATCTTCATTATGAACCCCCATACCCATCTTGTGGACTATAGTCAAAAGATTACAGAAGTACATAATGGGTCCAGGTACTGGGCAGCAAAGTTCTGATAGCTGAACAACTTACCGTGGTAATGAACTATTTACATGTTTACATCAGGTCACAATCGTAATGAGTTATTTATGCAGACATGAATTAGGTCACACACAAGTGGTAATGCTTTATTTACAGTGAGCAAATTCATGATATTTTTCCAGAATGGTTTGTAATATACCACTCTGGATTAAATACTTTGTCAAAATAATAAGCAGTGCCATAAAGCATGTAATTTTTTTTAATAAGTGATTAAGAATAATGATATAAGTAGTGGCAACTAAAGACAAACGTATAAAGTTTTACAGATTAATTAAGATGAGATAGTTACGAATTATACACCAAAATAGGCCTCACAAATATAAAACTTCTAAAACATAAATCATAAAATACTTAAAAATCTAGTAAAATTACAATTAAATGTTTAGGTAGCTCATTCACAATACCTTTAGTTGTCGTCTCGCAGTAGGAAGAAAATCCCAGTCCTCTAGAGGTGCTAGCTGTGTCATGTAGCGAGACTTGAGAAGGTTGGTGAGTCTGGTGGACATGGGGCGGTGTGAGGTGTCAGTCAAGAGACGCACTCCTGGGACCCTCTTCAACTCGAGCAAGTTAGCCACGTCACCTGCTGATGTCTGTTAACAAAAATTTTCAGTCTTACTACTACTATCACAACATCTACTATCACTATTGCTGCCAGCACATATTCTCACTATTACTGCTAGCGCCTATTTTCACTAATGCTGGTAGCACCTATTGTCACTAGCACTGAGTATTGTCACTTGCTGATAGCACCTACTGTCACTGTTACTGCTAGCACCTACTGTCACTGTACTGCTACCACCTATTGTCACTATTACTACTACTACTAACCTCATTTCCGACACGTCTTCTCGTTCGTTTTCTCGCTTAGCTGTTGCCTGACAATGGCCCCATGACTAATCCAAACGTCTACAGATTTCTTTCGAAATTTTTGATAATCAGTAAAACCACCATAAATACATACTAATTTGAACTGCGATGTCTGTGTACTTTTGGCAAGACAGCTATTGTATGAGTGATGGTGCATGTTTTCTTCTTTGTGTCGCTCTAATGAGGTTGTACGCTACACAAGCGGTACAAAAATATTAGTGATGGAAACTCGCTCGTATACAAACGAGTAATGAACTCGGTTTATTAAGCAAGAACCAGAGTAATGAACCAGACTCACGAAATCGCAATGACACGATTGCAAACAAACCATACCACGGTCTGGAGTTTTGAGACTTTCTGATCACGAGTTCTAACCCCACCCGTGGTATGGTTTTAATGAACCAGGTTTGTTAAGTAAGAACTAGCCTAATGTTCCAGATTTGTTCAGTGAGAACCACACTAATAAACCAGGTTTGTTCAGTAAGAACCAGACTAATGAACCAGTGATTGAGTGATGGTGAGTTTTCTTCTTTGTCGGGTCACCCTATCCCGAGGGAACACACCCGGAGTGTTAAAAATGACTAAGATGGGATGTTTCTTCAGTCCGTCTTCCATAAGTCGGTCCAAAACGTCGTCATAAACTTCTCTCTCATATGTGCGGGTTATTTGGTTTCTTCCATCAGTAAGTTAGCCTAGTTGGGAAAAGGGGGAATTTTGCATACCTTTCTGTACTTCTGACTATTGCAAGTAACATTAATTGCACATATAAATGGAACGTGAGCTGGGTAATATTTTGTGAAGGGATTTAGAGGAACTGGTTAGCCGGACTTGAGTCCTGGAGATGGGAAGTACAATGCCTTCACTTTAAAGGAAGGGTTTGGGATATTGGCTGTTTGGAGAGACATTTAAAATGTCGTATCTGGGTGCCTCTGCAAAGACAGTGATTATATGTGAATGATGAAGTGTTGAATGGTGGCAAGTTTCTTTTTTGGGTCGCCCTGCCTCGATGGGAGACGACCGACGTGTTGAAAAAAAATGGGAAGTTACTACGTCAACATCGTAAAGTATCTTTACTGCCTGGAGGGAGTCCCGGGGATCAGCGCCCCCGGTCCATGACCAGGCCTCATGGTGGATCAGGCCGATCAACTGTGACTAATAAACATTCAAACATTGAAGGAGTTTAAGTCATTTTAAAACCACATAAGGCACACATACCTCGCATCTCACAGTGGAAACGTAGTCTTCAATTTGTGCTCTAATTTCAGTGGTGGAAATGGCAATATTTTTGTCGATACGAAGTCTTCGTCTGCGTCGCCTGACTGGGGCTGCCACTGCTGGCTCCAGCAGTGGCTCCAACCTCAACTGTCCGCAAAAGAAAAGCATTTGAATTATATTATTAGATGCAACAAGATCACGGTAAACAGGTGATATAGCAATATGCAAAACAATCACCGTGAAAAAAATAGTGAACTTCCAGGAGCTTTCGTGATTTCTCACATTATCAAGGAAGTGTAAATTAAAGGACATAAGAAGGCTTATAAGGCTGATATATCACCTCACATATGACCTGACATCTAACCCAACACACTGAGCGTGGGAGTGTAGTAAAGTGTTAACCCCATGAGGATCATACACAGCCTGGAAAACAGATGTGGGGATAATGAATTTCATCAGAGATAAGCGAGGGCTAACTCAAGTTTCTTAAACTGACAGTCCCTCCTCACTAGCATCGATGTGCTGAGCGTCAGTATTTTAAGGAATAAAGAATAAAAAGTCCCTCTTCTAATTTTAAAATGTTTATGAGGAAGGTTGTTCTTAATACATAAATTTATGCTTATGCATGTGCTCTATTACCTATTTGTATTTACTCAAGCTCTTGGTCCAGTTTCTTATAAGTTAACATCAAGTAATCCTGATGTATTTATTGCTTCATGAAGCCCTGTACTGAGCTCGTTACCAATGTCATTCAATTTATTTTTTTAACTACTTTTATATTAAATGTTTTCCAGATATTCTGATGGATAATAATGGTGTGTTACTATCAACCTTGCCCTTTGAATAGACGGCAAGTACATTCTCATCTACCCTGTTTATAACTATGAGAAACGGCAAGTACATTCACGCCTACCCTGTTTATATCTATGAAAATTCTGTATGTCGTGAGTATATATATCAAGGAAGACGGTAGCTACAGTTCCTGGAATCAAGAGCTTTTCACTAACCAAACAGAAATATTAATGTAGGCTACATACCTCAATTGGCTCAGGTGGTTTTGGTGTAGGCACTTGTAGAGAAACCTCAGTAGTCTGATCTGCCAGGGCCTCGGGAGGAGCTGCTCCCTTCTTTCTGAGTAAGTCGTCTGGCTTGGTGGGTTGTTGAGGTGTCTTCTCCATTGCAGGAAGAACTAACTCTGCTCCTCTACCCACATCAACAATACGCGAGTGAGCTTCACTAACAGAATATATACACCGAGAGGTGTATCTCTCTCAGCATATATGTAATAATTTACTTAATAATCTGTTTTAGGGACCAAAGTGTTTTTTATTGGGAGTGACGATTGTAACATCCTCGCCCCTCCTTTAGTGCAAGAACTGCCTTTCTCACCTCCAGGGCTCAAGTAAGGCTAACCGGTTTCCCTGAATCCCTTAAAAACCACTTGTCTCCATTCGTTCTTATCTAACACACTCACACAACCCTGTGGATGTTCAAGCCTTTTAAACTCGCAGCCTCTTTTACCCCTCCCTTCAACCGTTCCTGTGACAACCTCTACCTCTCTTACCTTCCACTCCAGAATTCTTTGACTTTAAGATAAAATAAGATTTGTTCGGACTTTTATCCCTGAGGGTTAGTCACCTAGGATAACCCAAAAAAGTCAGTGCGTCATCGAGGACTGTCTGTCTTATTTCCGTTGGTGTCCTTCAATCTTGTCCCCCAGGATGCGACCCACACCAGTCGACTAACACCGAGGTACCTACTTGCTTGCTAAGTGAACCGGACAGGTATAAGGAAACATGCCCAGTGTTTCTACCCGGCCGGGGACTGAACCACGAACACTCGATGTGTGAGGCGAGATTATTATTATTATAATCAAGGGGGAAGCGCTAAACCCGGAGGATTATACAGCGCCTGGGGCGGGGGATGTGGAAGGCATTCAGGCTTAACTCGGGGAACTGGAGCACAGATCCAATTCCCTAAATCAAGAGCCCCTCACCAACATCAAGGAACCTTCCTTGAGGGGTGAGGCGACAGCGTTGCCTACCCAGGATTTTAGGCACCCTTTACGACACGCATGGCTCACGGGGAAAGAAATCCAGTCGACTACACCGCAAGTACTGAACTTTATTTACTTGTTCATTAACCGATTTTTGAATCAACAGTAAACTACTGCGATGGGCAACACTATCAACAATCTTCTACAACGCCTCCTACCAGATGAAAAATTATTCATGTGTTTATATATTCCTGACAAGAGCAAAATTATATTCATGGTAAACAGTAAACCAGAGGGAGTCATTCAGTGGGCCAAGAAGAATGGGAGGGAATCAAGAATGGGATATACTCAAATTTGGTTTAAAGAAGAGGACAAGTCTAAGTCCTTAGATCAAGAACCCTTCAAGAGCATCAAGGAACCTTCCTTCAGGAGCCGGGGGTTGCCACTTATCTGTTTATTATTATTCTTTGCCAAACCAGTCTACCACTAAGGTCTTTTCCACACCAGTCTACCATTCAGGTCTTTCCACACCACAGTCTACCACCAAGGTCCTTTCAACACTAGACTTCCACCAAGGTAGGGTAACCTTGTGATAAAATATTCACCACCACTTAATACCTAGCTCCCTATCCAGTATAACACGTTAAGTTAACCAGCGCCATAAGCTTTAAGTTTAACTAGTCCCTTTCATTAAGTTCAACTAGACACTTCAGCAATGTGATATAAGATATACTTACTCTAAGGGTCCAGGTTCTTCAGTGGTTGTCGGCTGCTCAGGTACTACTGCGGAACAGATGGAACTGTGAAGCACTGGCTAAAGATTCCTGACAAGTAAGATACACGACAAGACGTTTCGCCTGCTAAGCAGGCGTCTTCAGTCGAAATAAAGAGGTGACAGCAGCAGTCGCAATGTAGATGTGAGGTGGATCTCCAAGTTGAGGGATTGATCACCTCATATCTACACCTCCACAACTTGTTCCAGACTATGGTGCAGAACTCTTCTCGAACCTGAGACTGACCACCTCAAAACTACAGCCTCGAGAGTGATGGACTGACTACATCGTCTTTACATCTCCACTACTTCTGCTGCCTCTTCAGTATTCGACTGAAGAAACCTACTGTGTAGGCGAAACGTTTCAGAATAAGATACCTAACCGTTGCATCTTGATTAAAGTATGTAATGACGAGGAAATCCTTAAACAAGTGTGTAATGACGAGGAAATCCTAATTTAAAGTGTCATGACAAGGAAATCTGAGACGAGTGAGTTACGACCTAACCTAGTGGATAAATCTCCAGTTGTTGGTCGAGCGGAAAATCTTGAAGTGGTCTACCTTCCTCTCTGGCTTCTTCTCGTGCATCTTTCTCCAGATCAAGCCTCTTGGTGACGCTATCTATAGTCTGGCAACAGTTAAAGTGCAACAGATTAAGAATAAAGCATATACATATGATTAGCAACGGCTAATCATTTTCACCATTACTCATTCATGAACAGACAATATTAATTGTATTATCATTTTTATTTCTTTATTTTAATTTCTTCTCGTAATGTATTATTTTTTGGCTCCTTTCATGTCTTATCACATAGCTGACTTTACTAGCTAAAAGTTGTTATTCATTAGCTTATTTCTGTCCAGCATTATTTTTGCTGTACTAAAGCCCCTTTCCGTAGGATGCTACCCACAACAGTCGGTTAATACCCAGGTAGCTATTTCATGCTAGGTGAGCAGGAGCAACAGTTTTAAGACTAGCCCATATATTGTTACTCACCCCAAGATTGAACCAGGGTTCGTCAGTTGTGAACCGAAGTAAACCACTAAGCTATTAAGTATACCCCGTGTAATTTTTTTGTCTTCTTTGGATCAACCTATGGTGGGGAAACAGCCAATGTGTTCAAGACTTCAAATGCAAGTTACTATCAGGCTATATATTAACTTAAACTGCATCAGTAATTTGGGTGGTTATTTTTAATCAGTCAATTAATTAGTCACCCTGCCTCGGTGGGAGACGGCCGACTTGTTGAAAAAAAAAAAAAAAAAAAATTTTAATCAGCCAGTCTTACTTACAGGAGCAGGACGTTGTTCAGCAATGGGTCCTTCCCAAGTAGCAAAGCTTGGTCCCAGATCTAGCGGTCCCACTTCCTGCATCAGTGCCTGCTCCTCTTCTGTTATCTAGAAGACATCAACAGATATTACCAGATAGCAGTGAACGATGATGTAAAGCTAACCTAGTTACTTTCGACAAAATATACCTGAAGGCTAGACTTACGCTCTTTCTCCGAGTTTCCTTTACTCTGTGACTCACGTACGTACATACTTCCTTTTGTTCCACTTTTATCTTCAATTTTACTTCCTTTTGTTCCACTTTTATCTTCAATTTACAGTTACGAGCCACAAACCTCTTTATTTTAACATGCTGATCACTTCATTCTCACTAAACTGGGCCATTCACCTCGTTCTTACTAGGCTGGTCCATCCACTCATTCTAAGCTGATCCACTCATTCTTACTTAGCTGATCCATCAATGATGAAAACGTCACCTTTATAAACCATATATTAATTGTTTTAGGTTTAATAACAACCGGAGAATTTTTATTAAAAAATACAATTGCAATAACTAAATTGTCAAAATACGTATAAATATTTAAGAGCAGTTACTCTGGGTAACAATGTCTGAGGAATTGAGGGTAAGTCTTGAGTCAATTCTTTGAATCTTGATCCAGTTCCTTGAATCTTGATTCAGTTCCTTGAATCTTGATTCAATTCCTTGAATCTTGAGTCAATTCATTGAATCCTGATTCAGTTCTCTGAATCTTGATTCAGCTCCTTGAAACTTTATTTTATTCCTTGAATCTTGATTTAATTCCATGAGTCTTGATTCAGTTCCTTGAAGCTTGATTCAATTCCTTGAATCTTGAGTCAATTCATTGAATCCTGATTCAGTTCTCTGAATCTTGATTCAGCTCCTTGAAACTTTATTTTATTCCTTGAATCTTGATTCAATTCCATGAATCTTGATCCAGTTCCTTGAATCAAGTCCGAGTCTCGGTCGGATGACTAAGGAAAATAAATATTCACTAACTGATAATTACAATTATCAATTAATGAAACTAGTAAATATATCTTTTTAAGGGGCGGGGTAACTGTGCTAATGGGAAACGGCCTATGTAATTAAAAAAATAACTATTACCCTTATGGAAGGAGGTTCCAAGACGTCTTCTTGCAGGGTGATGTCTGCGGCTCTGGCTCGAGTGGGAGTTTCCTCAACCCAGTCAGTAGCAAGCTGAGCCAGCACGTCCACCTCACTCTCCAGCATCCCCACTTCTCTCATCACTGGTGTCACCGAGTCTCTCTTAGATCTGCGGCTCGGTGTAGTACCTTTTTCAACAGACCCTCGTTCTGTGGAATAATGAAATACATATGCTAATCACTTTGCAGGCCATGTGTCGGGTACTGAGAAGGGATTAGCAGTTAATGTAATGCTATAGCATAGAATTACAGATAACTTCAATCATATGCGTCATCTTGTGCTTGTATTATAGTGTTTACATTACTTGGTAGAATCTACTGTAGGTACCTGGGTGTTAGAAAACTTGTGGCTCGCATTCTGGGGGGACAAGGTTAGTCTAAGTTACTAGAAATATTCTGTATAACCAGGGGCTTTCTATAGCATGCCAATATCAGCTAGGTCTGTAACAGTTGTATCATGTATTTATAGTAATAGATTATAAATCGGGGGTTCCCATACAGGTACGCGAAGGGATTTTCAGGGGATACACGAGTTACTATAATTTGTGTTCTTATTGTTATCACTGGTTTTTTAACTGATTTATGTTCTGTGGTTTACGAATAAATGTAAAATTTTACGTCCCACAATGTACCTCTGTTAGTATGGATTCCTTTTTCAGCAGAGTCGAAGCTCTGGTGTTGAAGAAGCAGGCACATACTCCATACGGAATTTCCCAAGAGCTAAAACAAGTGTAAATATTTTATCAGTGTATGCCAAAATTAGTATATTTTGGAAATGTGCATGCTTTCTTTCCTAATATGAGGCCATTAACAATCTTTTTTTTTTTTGCAAGTATCTTGTCACAAAGATTTTTTTGCAATTTATCTCTTTATGCATAGCACCTATACCGCCGTAGTGAAATTATATACTCCTATAATTGAGGATTATATTGTTCTTTCTGTATGTATTTATCTCAAGACATTATTTGTATAAAAGTTATTTTTTGTTTTGTACAATGTGGTACGCGCACAATCAATACAAGTATACTAACTAGTTATAAACTCTTTAAGAAGCTCAAGGACCAAGTTTACGTAAAGTATACATCAGCACAGGTATACTGGAGTGTACATGTACAGCATTTATAACCTGTAGAGTTCAGGTCATTTACAGTCGTAACTGAAAATCCTAAGTGAAGGCATGTATTTATCAGTGATAATCTCTCCTTCACAAAGAACAGACGGTTTCGCAGGCATTAAAATGCGTTCATTTCTCTACGATGTAAACCTCTACAAAGATTAAATGTTTTTTATTTATTCTACGTAATTACTGGTTTGGATAAGTTAACGTAAATTAACTTATATGTATGTATGCGTAACCGAAAATAATGTAATGACCAATGATTGAGAAGCGGCTAAGGTCTGGCAGTACGGGACATGGAGCACTGGTATCCCTGCGCATGATGAACTATGGGGCTGCATAACTGGACAAATCCATAGATGCAAGTAGGTAATGCCTGTAGGTTTGGCAAGTGTAAATTCACTGTATCAAGATTTCAAGATGCTGTTGTGCCTGACAGGAATGTAGATAAATGTTTGTTTAGCTATGTAGATGAGTTGTTGCAAAGATAATTGAAGTAAATAATACTAGCTCAGGATATTACTGAATGAAGATAATGAGTATCATAAAGATAATTAACATAAAAGCCTCTATGGTCTTGACTCCCTGATTAACGCCTATGATAGAAAATCCGAATTGCATTTATTAAAAAGAAATAGCCATGAAATCTAGCAGAAGATTATTTAGCATAAGAAACTTTAAATCTCATCTTAATCCCTATTTTATAGGAAACTTTAAATAATCTTATCTTAATCCCCTTTTAAAATAATGTTAAGCATCAATGTGGCAAAAAAAAAAAAAAAAAAAAAAAAAAAAAAAAAAAAAAAAAAAAAAAAAAAAAAAAAAAAAAAAAAAAGTACATATCTTCCATGAGCTATTATTATTCGAAATATGCAAAGACCTGTGTATTCTTGAATGTCTCATCGACACCATGCCTAGCCCTTCTAGGGTAGGGTAGGTGCCTGAGCCCGAGCTTGCAGCTCACAAGACTGTCATTCCCATTAGCCCCCCTTGGGGCGGGGATGGCAGACCAGAGGCCTAGCTTCTCCCTACGAGAAGCTAGGCCTGGGGACAGATGGTCCCAAAGATGAGGGGGGGGTACTTGTGCCTCCTTCCATGGGAGACTTAGGTCTCAGACACTCCCTAGACAGGGAGCCAAGGCCGGGCCACCACTTGGAAAAGGCCCGGGCCGGGAGAATACCGGCGAATCTTTAATAATAATAACTGAATGTCTACCACCTTAACGCAGATATGAAATTAATGTGGAATAGAAAAGGTCATGGACATGGTTAAATGAGCAATCTGTTATTTCAAGTAAATGGTTCGCGTGGTTTAAATAGAATTAATAGTGCCTATAAGCACATACTCAATTTAAGAACATAAGAATAGTTAATCACTACAATAGATCTAGTGGACCATGCTAGGCAAGTCTTTATCTCACTACAACTCATCTATGCTTAAGACTAGAGGAAGAAAGATGTGAACATAGAACTTACTTCTGGGTGTGACGAAGGCAGGTGTGCGTGCAGGTGGAGCCCTAGGTGTCCAATCCGGGTCAAGCACATGACTCTCACGAAGCGTCACTATTTTCCTGTGGTGGTCAAACATAAGTCATATACAGCATCATTCACGAGGTAATTATTATTATTTTCAACTCAACCCCAGTCTCCCGCCAAGGCATGGATGACCCAAGAAGACTCATTCACTCAATGTCTTTTAGCAGTGTGCACTACCATCACCACAATTCAGAGTACCCTCCGACTGTAACATCACCCCTCCTTCAGAATGCAGGTATTGCCCTTCCCACTTCCAGGACTAAAGTCCGGCTAACCGGTTTCCCTGAATCCCTTCATAAAAGCTACTTTGCTCATAATCTAATACTACGTCCATTAAAAAGCACTTATCTACTGTCACTTGTAATTATAACGCTCACACAGGCCTGCTGGATGTTCAAGCCCCTAAAACTCAAAGCCTCTTTTACATTCTTGGGGCTCTTACAGCGTCTGGGGAATGGGAGGTAAAGAGCCCTTCACCGAAATCAAGAACTCCCTGCCTACTTACAACGACCCACAACCTATGAAGGAAAGATTCTAACCTACTTACCATGAGTTGAAACCTATTAATTTTTTTTCACGAACATACGGCATACGACGATAACCCAATACTCGTCACTGACAACAGACACACTTCCTTAAAATCCAACTAGAGTGGGACGAATTAAACTACACCTGTGTCCTCCACAGGAATACCACGGGACATATGATTAATTTAGAAGAGGCACAACTCAGACAGGGGTGGGCTTCGAAATGAGCTGAGGTAGGATAACAGTTCTTAGCCTGTAAAACTGACCTGTGTTAATAAACAAAACAGCGAGACAACTCACCCAGCTCGAGACAAATCCTCTTCCAACTCCAGTCTGTGTCCCTTGATCTTCTCGTGGAATTCCAGCGCTTCCTCTGCAAGAATTCAGATGTCAGGCTACGCCACACTACACCACCCTGCTAAGGTATCATTATTTTTTCGATCTAACCTGGACAAGTGATGAAGTGAATGATAAAGTATGTGTAGTACAATAAATTACATAGTGAAGTGTATGTGGGACGGTGGTACACAGTGAAGTGTGTGGGACGGTAAAGTACATAGTGTATGAGAGTAGCTATAAAGAGCAAACTAATATATAGCACATAAGTGTATGACACTATGAAGAACTTCCTAATGTATGAGGAGTGTATAAAGCACATACCAGTGTAAAAGAACAGGCTTCGAAACAAACAAAGGTTCACTAACCTTCACCTAATAAAATAAACTCTTGCCCTACCTTCTTTATAACACTAAGGGTTACTAGCCATTGCTCCCAGCATTTAAGTAGCCTCTGACAACACGCATGGCTTCCAGAGGATTTTTCCCCCTTCCAGAAATAAAACTCAAGAACACTTGAATATTAGTAAAGATATCAAGAACTATAAAGCAACTCACTGAGCAAGAAGTTTATCTGGCTACGGTACACCTTGACTGTACCAAACATGAGCATGGTAGAGAGGTACAAGGAGAAGCGGCCCTTTGCTCTCTTTTCTCCTGACAACACGTAGCGTAGAATCTCCTCACTGTGGATAAGAACAATGGTTACATTTACAAACCAAAACTAATTTATTGCATCTTGGGAGCTGAAGTTGACGTGCTGCATTGTAGGAACTGAGCGGATTTACTGGATCCTAGGAGCGGAAACTGATTTGTTGTATCGTAAACTAACTTTTTGCAGCTTAGAAACTGAAGATGGCTTATTGCATCTTATGAACTGAAACTAACTTGTAATATATTAAGAACAGGGACATTTATTGCATTTTAGGAACCAAAAATGATTTGCTGCTACTAGGACAAGGTAATGATGGAATATGTAAATATATGTTAGGTAAGACACATTGTTAGGTAAGACACATATGCAACAGTTAGGTATCTTTATTTCGAAACGTTTCGCCTACACAGTAGGCTTCTTCAGTCGAGTACAGAAAAGTTGATAGAAGCAGAAGATACTTGAAGACGATGTAATCGGTCCATCACCCTTAAAGTTTTGAGGTGGTCAGTCCCTCAGTCTGGAGAAGAGCATTGTTCCGTTGTTCAACGTTCAATGTAAATATATACACGAACCCAAGCAATATGTACTGACATCATGGATGAGCCAACACTACAAAATAACCTTCACTAACACTTGATGCCATTATGGGTAGACTGGGTAAACCTGCTCTACAAACCAAACTTCACGACCACTCACCAAGTATTGGAGATTCTAACACTGATGATATCCCTGTAGTTCCTGTCCTGAGGCTTCTCACACTTGAAACTTCCCGTAGCCATCAGCCACACCACGGCCAGCCTTCCCTTCCGTGGGTTGAGAATGTCGGTACTATAAAACATACTTCTTCCTTGCTCTCACACTTCTTATGTCTACTGGAGATACCTCCCTCACACCTTGTTGCATACCTGCATGAGGTGAAATTTAGTCTCGTTCAACATAACAGTAACATACTGTACACTAGTGAAGGATACCTGGAAATACTTCTTTACCACTGAACTTGTAGATGAGTGGAAAACATTACCAAGTAGCATTACTGGAACGAGAACTTTGGGTAGCTTTAAATATAGGATGAATGGGTATATGAGTGGATATAGTTCGATGTTAGACCTTTCTAGCATAGGCCAACAGGCCTACTGCAGTGTTCCGTGTTCCTTCAATTTTGTTTTTACAGAACATGTTATAGAATAAACTGTTTTTAGGGCGACGTTTATCTGGGTAGAGCTTTAACGGTAATTTTAGTTGAGTAAAAAGCACTAAACCCGTAGAGGTCGTATAGAGCCTGGGGAATGGGAGGCATTCAGGTTTGATCAAAGGGAAGGGTAAGTCTATTTCATTGAATCAAGAGCCCCTCACTAGCATCAAGGTGTAGTTGACTGTTATAGCTGCTAGGCAAACTATAATCAAACGGATATGCGCTTTTAATGTCAGAAAATGTTAGGTTCTTTGTTTCAAAACAATAATTAAAAAAAAAAAAAACGTTGTTGAATGTTTAAATATTTGGCCCAGTCAGCTAGCTGGTAGGGTGAACTTTGTGACCCGCTATTAAATTAATATCATTTAACTTGATCGCAGGTTGGCAAATACTGACTGTAGCTCCTCAGACTTGAGTTTACAGAGAATTCACTATGTAAATTTTCCAAATATTAAACAGGTTGTGATATAGAGACAATTATATTGAGGGCTATGGGATTTTTATTTTTTGTTTGTTTTTTAGTAACCAAACCTTGATGTAATGTAGCCTAACTTAACCAAACCTAAATTAGGAGTAACTAGATTATACACATTATTATTATAATCAAAACTAAGCGTTAAACTCCCGGGGTCATACCGTGCTGAAGATTATCCACAAATAACCCGCACATAGGAGAAAGACGCTTATGACGACGTGTCATAAGCTTCTCTCTCCTATGTGCTGGTTATTTGTGTATTGTTCCAGTCACGGTATTGTGCCTCTATGTTCATTATACCTAAGAGTTCCCATTTAGTAAACTGTCTACTATGATGTCACATAATCCCAGAAAGTTTACCATTAATTATTGATCTCTGAAAGTTACTTTACACATTATGTGAAAATTTTCATGTAGCTCTATAATGTTTTTGACAGTAGCTTTACCTAATAATTTTATTATACTAAAAAATGCTCTAAACCCGTAGCCATAGAGAACAATCTAATCAACTGAATTTCTCTCTTGACATTAACTAACCAAATCAAATTTAACCTAATTAAGCGTAATCGTGAACATTTAGTAACCCGAATTAACTTTTTAACAGCCAGTTACCTAATGTAACTTCATCAGACTAGCTGAATCAACAAAATAACCCAAACAGATAGGAAGTAAAAATAAATAGCACTAAACTTAAAATAAAAAATAGGTACCTTCACAGTTCCTCCTAACGGGTTAATTGTTGGAGTTACAAATGTGGGAATGATACACGAATTACAAATGTGGGAGTGATACACGAGTTACAAATGTGGGAGTGATACACGAGTTACAAATGTGGAAGTGATACACGAGTTACAAATGTGGGAGTGATACACGAGTTACAAATGTGGAAGTGATACACGAGTTACAAATGTGGGAGTGATACACGAGTTACAAATGTGGAAGTGATACACGAGTTACAAATGTGGAAGTGATACACGAGTTACAAATGTGGAAGTGATACACGAGTTACAAATGTGGGAGTGATACACGAGTTACAAATGTGGAAGTGATACACGAGTTACAAATGTGGAAGTGATACACGAGTTACAAATGTGGGAGTGATACACGAGTTACAAATGTGGAAGTGATACACGAGTTACAAATGTGGAAGTGATACACGAATTACAAATGTGGGAGTGATACACGAGTTACAAATGTGGGAGTGATACACGAGTTACAAATGTGGGAGTGATACACGAGTTACAAATGTGGAAGTGATACACGAGTTACAAATGTGGAAGTGATACAAATATGAGTTAGAAATGTAGGAGTGATACATATATGTTACAAACGTGGGAGTGATACTTATGAGTTATAAATGTGATACATATGAGTTACAAATGTGGGAGTGACACATATGAGTTACAAATGTGGGAGTGACACATATGAGTTACAAATGTGGGATACATATATGAGTTACAAATGTGGAAGTGATACATATAGGTTGGAATGCGTTACATTTTGGAAATTTAACACAGGTGGTATGGGCCACCACAAATGTAATACTAAGACAACACAAACATTAGGCCTACGCTGCAAGCTAGGACCAGTGTCTTATAAAAGGAAGAGTTTGTCCGAATTGTTCTAGTTAATTTTAAATATTTAAATTTGTATTTGAGTGAAAATTAAAAATGCCTCAAGGTTATAGCAAGTTCATATGGAATAACACTAGAACCGAAAACTGGCATTCTCATGTCGGCAAGATGTGGAAAAAAAAAGATTTATGTACAGCTCAGGACATTTATTAGAGGAAACGTTTCTTCTAATGTCCTGAACTGTACATAAGTTTTATTCCCACATCACTAGAACCGTTTTAACAATACTAATTTTACACACATTAACACTGAAAAATTAAACAAATCAAGAACTTTTACACTAGTAATAAAAAAAAATACCGATCAGCCGTACGTCATTCAAATTATTTTAAGAAACGCTAAACCCATAGGGGTCATACAACTCAAGGGGGAATTTGAAGCAACGTCCCTTGATCCAATCCCTTGCTTCAAGATCCCCTCACCTCACAGCCTAGCTCAACCATTCCTGCAAAAGATGCAGAGGTTGTATCTGCCATGAAGCACTAAACCCATAGGGGTCACAGTGCCTGGAGGCATAGGAAACATTCAGGTTCGATCCAAGGAACGAAAAGACAGGTCCAACTTCTAAGATCAAGAGCCCTCTTTTGGCGCCATCAAGGTACCTCCCTGAAGGGATGCCACGAAGATAAACTACTAGACCACATACAATAAACAGATATCAAGTCAAACAAATTGCCATTTTCTGATGCTAGATATATAAAATACTTACAACTTAAGGAAGACAAGTTGAAATTTAGGAAATAATTAGAAGAGACTCAACACATCCCCACCTCAGGGCGGGAGAACAATGACTGACTTCCCGCCAGTATTGTTTTTTATTCGAAAAGGCGGGAAAAAATGTTCGATTTTAATTTACTAGACTTCGTCTCCCTAACTTTATTATTTAATTCGTTAATATTATCTTTAAAAAGAGATATATACATTTTTAAAGAAATTTTCATAAACATTTATTTAGGGCACTAACTTCCAAATGAACATAAGATATTTTAATAAGTATCAGTGTTTGATTTATGTTCGTGATACTTTGAGACAAGTTTTGACCAACGAAAATATTTTCAAATAAATGAATTTGTCAAAAACAAACAAAAAAAATCATGTCCTGGGAAAAATATCACCTTATAAATACATTATCAATAAATAAAAAATATCTAATTCTCAAAGCATATATTTAATGCAAATATTGTAATGTATGTAGATTTTAGTTTGGAAAATAGGCTTTCTTTGACGGTTGAGGCTATGTTAGATACTATATATTAGTTCACTTGTTGAACAAGTGCTAACTAACACCTAGGTGCCTAGTTACTGCTAGGTGAACGGTCAACACCTAACTTAAGATACAGGCAATAGTATTTATACAGTCAACGTTAATCATGACCGTAACCACTCACACCCACCCAGGAGCTCGGACTCGACCCCCGCAACCTCAACTAGGTGAGTACACTCAAACCCACATGCACTCACACTCACACCTACACACTCACTCTTGCATCCACACACTCCCTCTTGCATCCACACACACCCACACACTCCCTCTTGCATCCACACACACCCACACACTCACTCTCGCATCCACACACTCACTCGCATCCACACACACCCACACACTCACTCTCGCGTCCACACACCCACACACTCTCTTGCATCCACACACCCACACACTCACTCTCGCATCCACACACACTCACTCTCGCATCCACACATACTCTCGCATCCACACACACCCACACACACTCGCATTCACACACCCACACACTCCCTCTTGCATCCACACACACCCACACACTCGCATTCACACACACTCACTCTCGCATCCACACATACTCTCGCATCCACACACACCCACACACTCACTCTCGCATTCACACACACTCACTCTCGCATCCACACACACTCACTCTCGCATCCACACACACCCACACACTCACTCTCGCATTCACACACACTCACTCGCATCCACACACACCCACACACTCACTCTCGCATCCACACACACCCACACACTCACTCTCGCATCCACACACACCCACACACTCACTCTCGCATCCACACACACCCACACACTCACTCTCGCATCCACACACACCCACACACTCTCGCATCCACACACACCCACACACTCACTCTCGCATCCACACACCCACACACTCACTCTCGCATCCACACACACCCACACACTCGCATCCACGCACACCCACACACTCATTCCCGCATCCACACACCTACACATTCAAAGAAGACCGCAGACAGAGTGCAGGCTAGGAGGGGGGAGGGGGCAAAGACTGCAAACCTCACTCAAAGAAAAGGATCTTGGGGTGAGTATAATACCGAGCACATCTGAGGCGCACATCACCTAAATAACTGCTGCAGCATATGGGCGCCTGGCATACCTAAGAATAGCGTTTCCACACCTGAGTAAGGAATCGTTCTAGAATATTCAGCACCAGTATGGAACCCTACACCTGGTCAAGCACGTCAAGAAATTAGAAAGACTGCTAAGGTTTGCAACAAGTCTAGTCCCGGAGCTAAAGGGCATGTCCTACGAGGAGAGGTCAAGGTAAAGCAATATGACGACACTGGAGGACAGGAGGGATAGGGGGGACATGATAACGACATACAAAATATTGAGAGCAATTGACAGAGTTGATAGGGCCAGAATGTTTCAGAGATGTGACACAGCAACAAGGAGTCCCATTTGAAAGTTGAAGACTCAGATGAGTCACAAGGATGTTAGGAAGTATTTCTTCAGTCATAGAGTTGTCAGGAAGTGGAACAATCTGGAGAGTGATGTAGTTTACCTGGAGAGAGTTCCGGGGGTCAACGCCCCCGCGGCCCGGTCTGTGACCAGGCCTCCTGGTGGATCAGAGCCTGATCAACCAGGCTGTTACTGCTGGCTGCACGCAAACCAACGTACGAGCCACAGCCCGGCTGGTCAGGAACCGACTTTAAGTGCTTGTCCAGTGCCAGCTTGAAGACTGCCAGGGGTCTGTTGGTAATCCCCCTTATGTATGCTAGGAGGCAGGTGAACAGTCTCGGGCCCCTGACACTTATTGTATGATCTCTTAACGTGCTAATGACACCCCTGCTTTTCATTGGGGGGATGTTGCATCGTCTGCCAAGTCTTTTGCTTTCGTAGAGAGTGATTATCGTGTGCAAGTCCGGTACTAGTCCCTCTAGGATTTTCCAGGTGTATATAATCAAGTATCTCTCCCGCCTGCGTTCCAGGGAATACAGGTTTAGGAACCTCAAGCGCTCCCAGTAATTGAGGTGTTTTATCTCCGTTATGCGCGCCGTGAAGGTTCTCTGTACATTTTCTAGGTCAGCAATTTCACCTGCCTTGAAAGGTGCTGTTAGTGTGCAGCAATATTTCAGCCTAGATAGAACAAGTGACCTGAAGAGTGTCATCATGGGCTTGGCCTCCCTAGTTTCGAAGGTTCTCATTATCCATCCTGTCATTTTTCTACCAGATGCGATTGATACAATGTTATGGTCCTTGAAGGTGAGATCCTCCGACATGATCACTCCCATGTCTTTGACGTTGGTGTTTCGCTCTATTTTGTGGCCAGAATTTGTTCTGTACTCTGATGAAGATTTAATTTCCTCTTGTTTACCATATCTGAGTAATTGAAATTTCTCATCGTTGAACTTCATATTGTTTTCTGCAGCCCACTGAAAGATTTGGTTGATGTCCGCCTGGAGCCTTGCAGTGTCTGCAATGGAAGACACTGTCATGCAGATTCGGGTGTCATCTGCAAAGGAAGACACGGTGCTGTGGCTGACATCCTTGTCTATGTCAGATATGATAATGAGGAACAAGATGGGAGCGAGTACTGTGCCTTGTGGAACAGAGCTTTTCACCGTAGCTGCCTCGGACTTTACTCTGTTGACTACTACTCTCTGTGTTCTGTTAGTGAGGAAATTATAGATCCATCGACTGACTTTTCCTGTTATTCCTTTAGCACGCATTTTGTGCGCTATTACGCCATGGTCACACTTGTCGAAGGCTTTTGCAAAGTCTGTATATATTACATCGGCATTCTTTTTGTCTTCTAGTGCATCTAGGACCTTGTCGTAGTGATCCAATAGTTGAGACAGACAGGAGCGACCTGTTCTAAACCCATGTTGCCCTGGGTTGTGTAACTGATGGGTTTCTAGATGGGTGGTGATCTTGCTTCTTAGGGCCCTTTCAAAGATTTTTATGATATGGGATGTTAGTGTTTTCGGTCTGTAGTTCTTTGCTGTTGCTTTACTGCCCCCTTTGTGGAGTGGGGCTATGTCTGTTGTTTTTAGTAACTGTGGGACGACCCCCGTGTCCATGCTCCCTCTCCATAGGATGGTAAAGGCTCGTGATAGGGGCTTCTTGCAGTTCTTGATGAACACGGAGTTCCATGAGTCTGGCCCTGGGGCAGAGTGCATGGGCATGTCATTTATCGCCTGTTCGAAGTCATTTGGCATCAGGATAACATCGGATAGGCTTGTGTTAACCAAGTTCTGTGGCTCTCTCATAAAAAATTCATTTTGATCTTCGACTCTCAGTCTGGTTAGTGGCTTGCTAAAAACTGAGTCATATTGGGACTTGAGTAGCTCACTCATTTCCTTGCTGTCATCTGTGTAGGACCCATCTTGTTTAAGTAGGGGCCCAATACTGGACGTTGTTCTCGACTTTGATTTGGCATAGGAGAAGAAATACTTTGGGTTTCTTTCGATTTCATTTATGGCTTTTAGTTCTTCCTGCGATTCCTGACTCCTATAAGATTCCTTTATCTTAAGTTCGATGCTTGCTATTTCTCTGACCAGTGTCTCCCTACGCATTTCAGATATATTGACCTCTTTTAGCCGCTCTGTTATTCTTTTCCGTCGCCTGTAAAGGGAGCACCTGTCTCTTTCTATTTTACATCTACTCCTCCTTTTTCTTAGAGGAATAAGCCTTGTGCAAACATCGAGTGCCACCAAGTTAATCTGTTCTAGGCATAAGTTGGGGTCTGTGTTGCTTAGTATATCTTCCCAGCTTATATCGGTTAGGAATTGGTTTACTTGGTCCCACTTTATGTTTTTGTTATTGAAGTTGAATTTGGTGAATGCTCCCTCGTGACTAATCTCATTATGTCGGTCTGGGGCTCCGCGCATACATGTCTGAACCTCAATTATGTTTTGATCTGAGTATATTGTTTTTGATATGGTGACATTTCTTATCAGATCATCATTGTTAGTGAAGATGAGGTCTAGTGTATTCTCCAGTCTAGTAGGCTCTATTATTTGCTGGTTTAAATTTAATTTTATGCAGAAATTTAAAAGCTCGTGTGAGTGTGAGTTTTCATCAGAGCTGCCTCCTGGTGTTATTATTGCAACAATATTATTTGCTATATTCCTCCATTTTAGGTGCCTTAAGTTGAAATCCCCCAGGAGCAAGATGTTGGGTGCAGGAGCTGGAAGATTTTCCAGACAGTGCTCAATTTTTAACAGCTGTTCCTGGAATTGCTGGGATGTTGCATCCGGAGGCTTGTAGACTACCACAATGACTAGGTTTTGGCTCTCGATCTTTACTGCTAAAACTTCCACTACATCATTTGAGGCATTAAGCAGTTCTGTGCAAACAAGTGACTCTGCAATGTACAGGCCAACCCCCCCCCCCCTTTTACCTGTTCACTCTGTCACATCTGTATAGGTTGTAACCTGGGATCCAGTGAAAGCCGCGAACATTGCCTTTGCCTCTGCAAGCAGTCCACGGATGAAAGGTATTTTGTTGTTTGTTGCTGGCTTTAGACCCTGTATATTTGCAAAGAAGAATGTCATCGGACTGGTGGTATTGTTGGTACCGGGGGGAGGGATTTTTTTTCCGGCATTAGTATCTGTATCTGTTGGTTTGGAGTGGAGGCCATCGACTGTGGCTCCACTCCAGGAATGACTGGATTTGGTGTACGATTTCTGCCATTTCCTGCCAGTTTTTTCCCTTCCTGGCACTAAAAAACCTCTCCCTCTTGAGTGGCTGTGGCTACCCAGGTTTTCCCATGGCCTGGATGTTTTGTATCTTTTTGTCCCCTTTAGATAGTGGAGGCAGGATCCATACATAGCTTGAAGAAGAGATACGATAACGCTCATGAAGCAAGGAGAGAGTGGACCTAGTAGCGTACAGCGAAGAGGAGGGGCCAGGAGCTATGACTCGATCCCTGCAACCATAAATAGGTGAGTACACCTCACACTCCCACGAAACAAAAAGACTAGGCAGACGGTGCAACATACCCCCAGTGAAAAGCAGTGGTGCTATGAGCACACTAAGACAAAACACAGTAAGTGTCAGGGGCCCAAGACTGTTCAGCAGCCTCCCAGCATACATAAGGGAAATTATCAATACACCCCTAGCTACCTTCAAGAGGGAACTGCACGGATACTTAAAGACAATGCCCAGTCAGCCGGGCGGTGATTCATACGTTAGATTGTGTACGAACAGCAGTTGACAGCCTGGTTGATCAGTCCCTGATCCACCAGGAGACCTGGTCAAGGACTGGGCCGCGGGGTAGATCAGGTAGTTCTTTTCATTTCCATATGGGTTTTTTCAGGTTCTCACAGATCGGGCCGCGGGGGCGTTGATCCCCGAAACTCTCTCCAGGTAAACTCCAGGTAAACAACAGTCGGCAAACTCCTATGCATCTATTCATTTTTACATAACAGGAGCTGCAGGTGTTAGGGGATTTATCCATACGTCCTGCTTTACACTGGTTTCAACTTCTGGTCCTCTTGCTTGTGAGTGGAGTGTGCCAGCCACAGCTACGAGGGACACTGGAGGTGGGTAGGTGGCTGCCTTCCTGCAACACACGTTTGGTATTTCTGCTTTCAAATTTACAACTTTTACTCCCTGTCCTAACATTCTACACGCTATGCCTACATTTTTTCCCTATTCTAGCTACCAAACTTTTAAAATCATTGACCTCATCTTCCATGTTCGCATGTCGTAGAGATTCCTTATTATTATTTAACATACTGGCCGTCCCCCACTGAGGTAGGGTGACTCCACAAAAGAGGAAACACATTCATCATCCTTCACTTAACCGCTGCCTGGTCATAAATGTGCGGATATCACAGCTCAGATGATCGTCCGAACTGTGACATCCTCACTTCCCCTCTCTTCTACAAAGCGCAAGCACTGTACATGTCACCTCCAGGACTCAACTCCGGCTAACCGGTTTCCCCGAATCCCTTCATAAACGTTACTTTGCTCACACTCCAACAGCACGTTAAGTCATAAAGACATTTGTCTCGTCTTCGGTCTAAAGCGCTAACACAAGCCCGTTAGATGTTCAAGTTGACTCACGAAATCCTAACGACACTATTGAAAACAAATCATACCACTGGCGGAGTTAGAACCCGCGATCAGAGAGTCTCAACACTCCAGACCGTTGCGTTAGCCACTGGGCCAGCTAGCCACAGTTGAACGAATTTTATTGTGGCTAGCTGGCCAAGTGGCTAACGCGATGGTCTGGAGTTTTGAGAGACTAATCATGGGTTCTAACCCCATCCGTGGTATGGTTTGTTTAGATGTTCAAGTCCTCAACCTTCAAAGTTCAAATCCTCCGTTACCACCTCCTCATATCCTCTCTGGAAACTCAACCTGGTCAGCCGGACAGTAGAAACTGCAAAAGCACCCGTATAATTAACCCGAAGAAACCTTAGGTAATTTGTAGGTCAGTGGCAGAGCATTCGGCTCACAACCAAAAGTACCCGATTCAAACCCTGGGAGAAGACTCCACTGGAAATAAATCTTATGGAACTGGAACTGGAGTCCTGTAGCAAATGGTTAGTAGACAACACACACTTCGGGAAAACTGAAGCCATTCTCTTTGGCACGAAACATAAACTGAGAAGGGTGAATAATTTTAATGTCCAGTGTAATGGGGAACCCATCACTTTGGTTTCATCAGTAAAATATCTGGGAATCCCCTTTGACCCATGCATGTCTGGAGAATTAATAGGGAACAGTGTAGTAAAGAAAGCGAATGCCAGACTGAAGTTCCTGTATAGACAAGCACAGTGTCTACCTACTGAGGCTCGCAGGACCCTATGTCTAGCCCTTATACAATGCC